>NC_048570.1:94511813-94516813 GCF_013265735.2 Oncorhynchus mykiss | reverse complement strand
ATTTCACCCCTTCTAATATCATCCCAGCAGGGATCCAATTTCACCCCTTCTAATATCATCCCAGCAGGGATCCAATTTCACCCTTTCTTTTCTCTTTCTGCCTCTATCTTTTGTCTTCTTCTCTCTATCTCTCACTCTCAAACACACAGGCATTGTTGAATCAGAGATGTTTTCATTTCAATGCCAAGAAGAAATGCCTCTGTCTGTCTGTCTCTGTTCTAGATGTGATCTACGTGTCACTTCCTGGTTTATTATCTCTCTGTCTGTCTCTGTTCTAGATGTGATCTACGTGTCACTTCCTGGTTTATTAACTCTCTGTCTGTCTCTGTTCTAGATGTGATCTACGTGTCACTTCCTGGTTTATTAACTCTCTGTCTGTCTCTGTCCTAGATGTGATGTACATGTCACTTCCTGGTTTATTATCTCTCTGTCTCTGTCCTGGATGAGATGTACATGTCACTTCCTGGTTTATTATCTCTGTCTCTGTCCTAGATGTGATCTACGTGTCACTTCCTGGTTTATTAACTCTCTGTCTGTCTCTGTCCTAGATGTGATCTACGTGTCTGCAGCAGGCAGTATGCTGTGTCAGATCGTCAACAGTCTACTACTACTACCAGTGTCTGTAGCCAGACCTCTGCTGAGCTACCTGCTAGACCTGCTGCCTCCTCTAGACTGTCTCAACAGACTGCTGCCTGCTGCCACACCGTTGGAAGACCAAGAGCTGCAGTGGCCTCTACATGGTGAGGAGATAGAGCTGTAGTGGCCTCTACATGGTGAGGAGATAGAGATAGAGCTGTAGTGACCTCTACATGGTGAGGAGATAGAGATGTAGTGACCTCTACATGGTGAGGAGATAGAGCTGCAGTGGCCTCTACATGGTGAGGAGATAGAGATGTAGTGACCTCTACATGGTGAGGAGATAGAGGTGTAGTGACCTCTACATGGTGAGGAGATAGAGCTGTAGTGACCTCTACATGGTGAGGAGATAGAGATGTAGTGACCTCTACATGGTGAGGAGATAGAGGTGTAGTGACCTCTACATGGTGAGGAGATAGAGATAGAGCTGTAGTGGCCTCTACATGGTGAGGAGATAGAGATAGAGCTGTAGTGGCCTCTACATGGTGAGGAGATAGAGATAGAGCTGTAGTGGCCTCTACATGGTGAGGAGATAGAGATGTAGTGACCTCTACATGGTGAGGAGATAGAGGTGTAGTGACCTCTACATGGTGAGGAGATAGAGATGTAGTGACCTCTACATGGTGAGGAGATAGAGATAGAGCTGTAGTGGCCTCTACATGGTGAGGAGATAGAGATAGAGCTGTAGTGGCCTTTACATGGTGAGGAGATAGAGATGTAGTGACCTCTACATGGTGAGGAGATAGAGATAGAGCTGTAGTGACCTCTACATGGTGAGGAGATAGAGCTGTAGTGACCTCTACATGGTGAGGAGATAGAGGTGTAGTGATCTCTACATGGTGAGGAGATAGAGCTGTAGTGACCTCTACATGGTGAGGAGATAGAGCTGTAGTGGGCTCTACATGGTGAGGAGATAGAGATATAGCTGTAGTGACCTCTACATGGTGAGGAGATAGAGCTGCAGTGGCCTCTACACGGTGAGGAGATAGAGCTGTAGTGACCTCTACATGGTGAGGAGTTGGAGCTGTAGTGGGCTCTACATGGTGAGGAGATAGAGATAGAGCTGTAGTGACCTCTACATGGTGAGGAGATAGAGCTGTAGTGACCTCTACATGGTGAGAAGATAGAGCTGTAGTGACCTCTACATGGTGAGGAGATAGAGCTATAGTGACCTCTACATGGTGAGGAGATAGAGCTGTAGTGGGCTCTACATGGTGAGGAGATAGAGCTGCAGTGGCCTCTACACGGTGAGGAGATAGAGCTGTAGTGGCCTCTACATGGTGAGGAGATAGAGCTGTAGTGACCTCTACATGGTGAGGAGATAGAGCTGTAGTGACCTCTACATGGTGAGGAGATAGAGCTATAGTGACCTCTACATGGTGAGGAGATAGAGCTGTAGTGGGCTCTACATGGTGAGGAGATAGAGCTGCAGTGGCCTCTACACGGTGAGGAGATAGAGCTGTAGTGGCCTCTACATGGTGAGGAGATAGAGATAGAGCTGTAGTGATCTCTACATGGTGAGGAGTTGGAGCTGTAGTGACCTCTACATGGTGAGGAGATAGAGCTGTAGTGATCTCTACATGGTGAGGAGGTAGAGATATAGCTGTAGTGACCTCTACATGGTGAGGAGATAGAGCTGTAGTGATCTCTACATGGTGAGGAGTTGGAGCTGTAGTGACCTCTACATGGTGAGGAGTTGGAGCTGTAGTGGGCTCTACATGGTGAGGAGTTGGAGCTGTAGTGACCTCTACATGGTGAGGAGTTGGAGCTGTAGTGACCTCTACATGGTGAGGAGTTGGAGCTGTAGTGACCTCTACATGGTGAGGAGTTGGAGCTGTAGTGACCTCTACATGGTGAGGAGATAGAGATAGAGCTGTAGTGGCCTCTACATGGTGAGGAGATAGAGATAGAGCTGTAGTGGCCTCTACATGGTGAGGAGATAGAGATGTAGTGACCTCTACATGGTGAGGAGATAGAGATAGAGCTGTAGTGACCTCTACATGGTGAGGAGATAGAGCTGTAGTGACCTCTACATGGTGAGGAGATAGAGGTGTAGTGATCTCTACATGGTGAGGAGATAGAGCTGTAGTGACCTCTACATGGTGAGGAGATAGAGCTGTAGTGGGCTCTACATGGTGAGGAGATAGAGATATAGCTGTAGTGACCTCTACATGGTGAGGAGATAGAGCTGCAGTGGCCTCTACACGGTGAGGAGATAGAGCTGTAGTGACCTCTACACGGTGAGGAGTTGGAGCTGTAGTGGGCTCTACATGGTGAGGAGATAGAGATAGAGCTGTAGTGACCTCTACATGGTGAGGAGATAGAGCTGTAGTGACCTCTACATGGTGAGAAGATAGAGGTGTAGTGGCCTCTACATGGTGAGGAGATAGAGCTGTAGTGACCTCTACATGGTGAGGAGATAGAGCTGTAGTGACCTCTACATGGTGAGGAGATAGAGCTGTAGTGACCTCTACATGGTGAGGAGATAGAGCTGTAGTGGGCTCTACATGGTGAGGAGATAGAGATATAGCTGTAGTGACCTCTACATGGTGAGGAGTTGGAGCTGTAGTGGGCTCTACATGGTGAGGAGATAGAGATAGAGCTGTAGTGACCTCTACATGGTGAGGAGATAGAGCTGTAGTGGGCTCTACATGGTGAGGAGATAGAGATATAGCTGTAGTGACCTCTACATGGTGAGGAGATAGAGCTGCAGTGGCCTCTACACGGTGAGGAGATAGAGCTGTAGTGACCTCTACATGGTGAGGAGATAGAGCTGTAGTGGCCTCTACATGGTGAGGAGATAGAGATAGAGCTGTAGTGATCTCTACATGGTGAGGAGTTGGAGCTGTAGTGACCTCTACATGGTGAGGAGATAGAGCTGTAGTGATCTCTACATGGTGAGGAGGTAGAGATATAGCTGTAGTGACCTCTACATGGTGAGGAGATAGAGCTGTAGTGATCTCTACATGGTGAGGAGTTGGAGCTGTAGTGACCTCTACATGGTGAGGAGTTGGAGCTGTAGTGGGCTCTACATGGTGAGGAGTTGGAGCTGTAGTGACCTCTACATGGTGAGGAGTTGGAGCTGTAGTGACCTCTACATGGTGAGGAGTTGGAGCTGTAGTGACCTCTACATGGTGAGGAGTTGGAGCTGTAGTGACCTCTACATGGTGAGGAGTTGGAGCTGTAGTGACCTCTACATGGTGAGGAGATAGAGCTGTAGTGACCTCTACATGGTGAGGAGTTGGAGCTGTAGTGACCTCTACATGGTGAGGAGTTGGAGCTGTAGTGACCTCTACATGGTGAGGAGATAGAGCTGTAGTGACCTCTACATGGTGAGGAGATAGAGGTGTAGTGATCTCTACATGGTGAGGAGGTAGAGATAGAGCTGTAGTGATCTCTACATGGTGAGGAGTTGGAGCTGTAGTGACCTCTACATGGTGAGGAGTTGGAGCTGTAGTGATCTCTACATGGTGAGGAGTTGGAGCTGTAGTGACCTCTACATGGTGAGGAGTTGGAGCTGTAGTGACCTCTACATGGTGAGGAGTTGGAGCTGTAGTGACCTCTACATGGTGAGGAGTTGGAGCTGTAGTGACCTCTACATGGTGAGGAGATAGAGCTGTAGTGACCTCTACATGGTGAGGAGATAGAGGTGTAGTGATCTCTACATGGTGAGGAGGTAGAGATAGAGCTGTAGTGATCTCTACATGGTGAGGAGGTAGATCATTATTAGAGATAATTATTTCTATGGGTGAATCCTGTGTATCTGGATGTAGGGGACCAGGATGAAGTGAATGGCATCTATGTATAGCCTAGTGGCTGTGTTATGTGTCAGGTTGTCCATCTATGTATAGCCTAGTGGCTGTGTTATGTGTCAGGTTGTCCATCTATGTATAGCCTAGTGGCTGTGTTATGTATCATGTTGTCCATCTATGTATTGCCTAGTGGCTGTGTTATGTATCATGTTGTCCATCTATGTATAGCCTAGTGGCTGTGTTATGTATCATGTTGTCCATCTATGTATTGCCTAGTGGCTGTGTTATGTATCATGTTGTCCATCTATGTATAGCCTAGTGGCTGTGTTATGTGTCAGGTTGTCCATCTATGTATAGCCTAGTGGCTGTGTTATGTGTCAGGTTGTCCATCTATGTATTGCCTAGTGGCTGTGTTATGTATCATGTTGTCCATCTATGTATTGCCTAGTGGCTGTGTTATGTGTCAGGTTGTCCATCTATGTATAGCCTAGTGGCTGTGTTATGTATCAGGTTGTCCATCTATGTATAGCCTAGTGGCTGTGTTATGTATCAGGTTGTCCATCTATGTATAGCCTAGTGGCTGTGTTATGTATCAGGTTGTCCATCTATGTA
>NC_048570.1:94444313-94506813 GCF_013265735.2 Oncorhynchus mykiss | reverse complement strand
GTTCCTATCTGATGACCCCCCCTCTAGATAACTGTTAGAAGTGGTCCTATCTGATGACCCCCCCTCCCTCTAGATAACAGTTAGAAGTGGTCCTATCTGATGACCTCCCCTCTAGATAACTGTTAGAAGTGGTTCCTATCTGATGACCCCCCCTCTAGATAACTGTTAGAAGTGGTCCTATCTGATGACCCCCCCTCTAGATAACTGTTAGAAGTGGTCCTATCTGATGACCCCCCTCTCTAGATAACGGTTAGAAGTGGTCCTATCTGATGACCCCCCCTCTAGATAACAGTTAGAAGTGGTTCCTATCTGATTTATTTTCATTCTGATCTGTTTTATTTATTCTCTGACGATGCTGGCCCGTACTGTGTTTGTATGTGCCTTAGATAACTGCATCAGCTGGCTGTTAGAGGAGGCCCTCTCAGGTAACGAGGAGCAGAAACCAGTTGACTGTCCTCTGAGGGCAGACATGAGCGTCCTGGTGGAGCTGGCCCTGGGCTCCACTAAGGAACCCACCAACAGTCTCTGGATCAACATGCAGGACTACGCCACCAGCAAAGGTACTGGGGGGGGGGGGGGGTCTGGGGGAACTATAATACATGAGGGGTGGGGGGGGGGGGGGGGGGATCTGGGGGAACTATAATACATGAGGGGGGGGGGGGGGGTGGATCTGGGGGAACTATAATACATGAGGGGGGGGGGGGGGGGGGGTGGATCTGGGGGAACTATAATACATGAGGGGGGGTGGGTCTGGGGGAACTATAATACATGAGGGGTGGGGGGTGGAACTATAATACATGAGGGGGGGTGGGTCTGGGGGAACTATAATACATGAGGGGTGGGGGGGGTGGAACTATAATACATGATACTATTGAGTGATGCCTGCTCTCTGTTGAATGCTCCCACAATTTATTGAGTGATGCCCGCTCTCTGTTGAATGCTCCCACAGTTTACTGAGTGATGCCTGCTCTCTGCTGAATGCTCCCACAGTTTGAGTGATGCCCGCTCTCTGTTGAATGCTCCCACAGTTTTTTGAGTAATGCCCGCTCTCTGTTGAATGCTCCCATAGTTTATTGAGTGATGCCTGCTCTCTGTTGAATTTTCCCACAGTTTATTCAGTTTATTGAGTGATGCCCGCTCTCTGTTGAATGCTCCCACAGTTTATTGAGTGATCCCTGCTCTCTGTTGAATGCTCCCACAGATTGAGTGATGCCTGCTCTCTGTTACATGCTCCCACAGTTTGAGTGATGCCCGCTCTCTGTTAAATGCTCCCACAGTTTGAGTGATGCCCACTCTGTTGAATGCTCCCACAGTTTGAGTGATGCCTGCTCTCTGTTGAATGCTCCCACAGTTGTTTGAGTGATGCCCGATCTCTGTTGAATGCTCCCACAGTTTATTGAGTGATGCCTGCTCTCTGTTGTTTGCTCCCACTGTTTATTCAGTTTATTGAGTGATGCCCGCTCTCTGTTAAATGCTCCCACGTTTTTTGAGGGATTCCCGCTCTCTGTTAAATGCTCCCACAGTTTATTAAGTTTATTGACTGATGCCCGCTCTCTGTTAAATGCTCCCACAATTTATTGAGTGATGCCCGCTCTCTGTTGAATGCTCCCACAGTTTTTTGAGTAATGCCCGCTCTCTGTTGAATGCTCCCATAGTTTATTGAGTGATGCCTGCTCTCTGTTGAATTTTCCCACAGTTTATTCAGTTTATTGAGTGATGCCCGCTCTCTGTTGAATGCTCCCACAGTTTATTGAGTGATCCCTGCTCTCTGTTGAATGCTCCCACAGATTGAGTGATGCCTGCTCTCTGTTACATGCTCCCACAGTTTGAGTGATGCCCGCTCTCTGTTAAATGCTCCCACAGTTTGAGTGATGCCCACTCTCTGTTGAATGCTCCCACAGTTTGAGTGATGCCTGCTCTCTGTTGAATGCTCCCACAGTTGTTTGAGTGATGCCCGATCTCTGTTGAATGCTCCCACAGTTTATTGAGTGATGCCTGCTCTCTGTTGTTTGCTCCCACTGTTTATTCAGTTTATTGAGTGATGCCCGCTCTCTGTTAAATGCTCCCACGTTTTTTGAGGGATTCCCGCTCTCTGTTAAATGCTCCCACAGTTTATTCAGTTTATTGAGTGATGCCCGCTCTCTGTTGAATGCTCCCACTGTTAGAGTGATGCCCGCTCTCTGTTGAATGCTCCTACAGTTTGAGTGATGCCCGCTCTCTGTTGAATGCTCCCACTGTTTGAGTGATGCCCGCTCACTGTTGAATGCTCCCACAGTTTATTCAGTTTATTGAGTGATGCCCGCTCTCTGTTAAATGCTCCCACAATTTATTCAGTTTATTGAGTGATGTCCACTCTCTGTTGAATTCTCCCACAGTTTGAGTGATGCCCGCTCTCTGCTGAATGCTCGCACAGTTTATTGAGTGATGCCCGCTCTCTGTTAAATGCTCCCTCAGTTTATTGAGTGATGCCCGCTCTCTGTTGAATGCTCCCTCAGTTTATTGAGTGATGCCCGCTCTCTGCTGAATGCTCGCACAGTTTATTGAGTGATGCCCGCTCTCTGTTAAATGCTCCCTCAGTTTATTGAGTGATGCCCGCTCTCTGCTGAATGCTCGCACAGTTTATTGAGTGATGCCCGCTCTCTGTTAAATGCTCCCTCAGTTTATTGAGTGATGCCCGCTCTCTGCTGAATGCTCGCACAGTTTATTGAGTGATGCCCGCTCTCTGTTGAATGCTCCCACAATTTATTCAGTTTATTGAGTGATGCCCACTCTCTGTTAAATGCTCCCAAAGTTGAATCAGTCCATTGAGTGATGCCCGCTCTCTGTTAAATGCTCCCACAATTTATTCAGTTTATTGAGTGATGTCCACTCTCTGTTGAATTCTCCCACAGTTTGAGTGATGCCCGCTCTCTGCTGAATGCTCGCACAGTTTATTGAGTGATGCCCGCTCTCTGTTAAATGCTCCCTCAGTTTATTGAGTGATGCCCGCTCTCTGTTGAATGCTCCCACAGTTTATTGAGTGATGCCCACTCTCTGTTAAATGCTCCCAAAGTTGAATCAGTCTATTGAGTGATGCCCGCTCTCTGTTAAATGCTCCCTCAGTTTATTGAGTGATGCCCGCTCTCTGTTGAATGCTCCCACAGTTTATTGAGTGATGCCCACTCTCTGTTAAATGCTCCCACAGTTGAATCAGTCTATTGAGTGATTGATGCCCAGTCTCTGTTGAATGCTCCCACAGTTTATTCAGTTTATTGAGTGATGCCCGCTCTCTGTTAAATGCTCCCACAGTTGAATCAGTCTATTGAGTGATGCCCAGTCTCTGCTAAATGCTCCCACAGTCTATTGAGTGATGCCCAGTCTCTGTTGAATGCTCCCACAGTTGAATCAGTCTATTGAGTGATGCCCGCTCTCTGTTAAATGCTCCCACAGTTGAATCAGTCCATTGAGTGATGCCCAGTCTCTGTTAAATGCTCCCACAGTTGAATCAGTCTATTGAGTGATGCCCGCTCTCTGTTAAATGCTCCCACAGTTGAATCAGTCTATTGAGTGATGCCCAGTCTCTGTTAAATGCTCCCACAGTTGAATCAGTCTATTGAGTGATGCCCAGTCTCTGTTAAATGCTCCCACAGTTGAATCAGTCTATTGAGTGATGCCCGCTCTCTGCTAAATGCTCCCACAGTTGAATCAGTCTATTGAGTGATGCCCGCTCTCTGCTAAATGCTCCCACAGTTGAATCAGTCTACTGAGTGATGCCCTCTCTCTGCTAAATGCTCCCACAGTTGAATCAGTCTATTGAGTGATGCCCGCTCTCTGCTAAATGCTCCCACAGTCTATTGAGTGATGCCCGCTCTCTGCTAAATGCTCCCACAGTTTATTCTGTTTCTTTTCAGTTCATTCCGTGTCATGGAGCATCCGGCAGTGTGTGGGCATCCATCTTTCTTCCATGACAGATTAGTAGTGTAGAATAAGCAGTGTATTAGTGCTGCTGTGACATGTAGTGATGTCCATGTGTTTGTGTTCCAGACTGGGACAACGCCTCTCTCTGTAATGAGACCTTATTGGACACCGTGTCCAGGTTTGTCCTGGCTGCTCTGCTGAAGCACACCGGCCTGCTGGGCCAAGCCTGTGGAGAGGGCAGGTAATTCTACTGCACACCCATCATGGTTCTGCCTTCCCAATGGCGCCCTATTCCCTGTATAGTACACTACTATAGACCAGAGCCCTATATAGTGGTACTACTATAGACCAGAGCCCTATTCCCTATATAGTGGTACTACTATAGACCAGAGCCCTATTCCCTATATAGTGGTACTACTATAGACCAGAGCCCTATTCCCTATATAGTGGTACTACTATAGACCAGAGCCCTATTCCCTATATAGTGGTACTACTATAGACCAGAGCCCTATTCCCTATATAGTGGTACTACTATAGACCAGAGCCCTATTCCCTATATAGTGGTACTACTATAGACCAGAGCCCTATTCCCTATATAGTGGTACTACTATAGACCAGAGCCCTATTCCCTATATAGTGGTACTACTATAGACCAGAGCCCTATTCCCTATATAGTGGTACTACTATAGACCAGAGCCCTATTCCCTATATAGTGGTACTACTATAGACCAGAGCCCTATTCCCTATATAGTGGTACAACTATAGACCAGAGCCCTATTCCCTATATTGTGGTACTACTATAGACCAGAGCCCTATGCCCTATATAGTACACTACTATAGACCAGAGCCCTATTCCCTATATAGTACACTACTATAGACCAGAGCCCTATTCCCTATATAGTGGTACTACTATAGACCAGAGCCCTATTCCCTATATAGTGGCACTACTATAGACCAGAGCCCAATTCCTTATATAGTGCACTGCTATAAACCAGAGCCCTATGCCCTATAAAGTACACTACTATAGACCAGAGCCCTATTCCCTATATAGTGGTACTACTATAGACCAGAGCCCTATTCCCTATATAGTGGTACTACTATAGACCAGAGCCCTATGCCCTATATAGTACACTACTATAGACCAGAGCCCTATTCCCTATATAGTACACTACTATAGACCAGATCCCTATTCCCTATATAGTGGTACTACTATAGACCAGAGCCCTATTCCCTATATAGTGGTACTACTATAGACCAGAGCCCTATTCCCTATATAGTGGAACTACTATAGACCAGAGCCCTATTCCCTATTTAGTGGTACTACTATAGACCAGAGCCCTATTCCCTATATAGTGGTACTACTATAGACCAGAGCCCTATTCCCTATATAGTACACTACTATAGACCAGAGCCCTATTCCCTATATAGTGGTACTACTATAGACCAGAGCCCTATTCCCTATATAGTGGTATTGCTATAGACCAGTGCCCTATTCCCTATATAGTGGTACTACTATAGACCAGAGCCCTATTCCCTATATAGTGGTACTACTACAGACCAGAGCCCTATTCCCTATATAGTGGTACTACTATAGACCAGCGCCCTATTCCCTATATAGTACACTACTATAGACCAGAGCCCTATTCCCTATATAGTACACTACTATAGACCAGAGCCCTATTCCCTATATAGTACACTACTATAGACCAGAGCCCTATTCCCTATATAGTACACTACTATAGACCAGAGCCCTATTCCCTATATAGTGCACTACTTTAGACCAGAGCCCTATTCCCTATATAGTGCACTACTTTAGACCAGGGTCAGTAGGACTCTTGCACCCTATTCCCCTAAATAGTGCACTACTTTAGACCAGGGTCAGTAGAATTCTGGCACCCTATTCCCTACATAGTGCACTACTTTAGACCAGGGTCAGTAGGACTCTGGCACCCTATTCCCTACATAGTGCACTACTTTAGACCAGGGTCAGTAGGACTCTGGCACCCTATTCCCTACATAGTGCACTACTTTAGACCAGGGTCAGTAGGACTCTGGCACCCTATTCCCTACATAGTGCACTACTTTAGACCAGGGTCAGTAGGACTCTTGCACCCTATTCCCTACATAGTGCACTACTTTAGACCAGGGTCAGTAGGACTCTGGCACCCTTTTCCCTACATAGTGCACTACTTTAGACCAGGGTCAGTAGGACTCTGGCACCCTATATGGTGTCATTTGACACATGCCTGGTCTATTTCATGTGGCAGGCTGGGTTCACCAGTCAGTGTGTCTCTGTGTGTGTGTTTCCTAACCAGGTACCAGCCTTGTAAGATGCTGGCTGAGGTCTACCGTTGTGTGTACAAGGTCAGGAACCGCCTGCTGGCCTGCAAGAACATGAACGTTGTCCAGACACGCTCGTCTTCCCGCGAGAGGAGGGTAAGTGACCCGGCTCTTCTTTCGGGTAACTGGTCCCGTTGGTCCATGAAACATCCTTCCAGTCCCACGTCAGGGTCTGCTGCCTTGTTCCCACGTCAACCCTTAAACCCCTCTACATCCTAGAGACACTTACGGGAAATGCTTCGCTAGTGCTTTTCAGAATGGAGTCCTTTGACCTCTAACCCCCACGGTCCTCATTTCAATTTAAAGAGATTCTTCTAGATTTATTTATTTATTTTACTTCCCCAGAGTCAGATGAACTTGTAGATACTATTTTTATGTCTCTGCATCCGGTATGAAGGAAGTTCGAGGTAGTTTCGTGAGCCAATGCTAACTAGCGTTAGCGCAATGACTAAAGGTCTATGGTATGTACTAGCATGCTAGCAGTGTGCAACATGCCACTAGTGTCTCCTTGTGATAGTTTGTCACAAAAAACCTGTACTTGGCACTGATCAGATTGTTTGTGTTTGTTGACGGGTGTCTTCCACTGTGCCTGATCAGATTGTTTGTGTTTGTTGACGGGTGTCTTCCACTGTGCCTGATCAGATTGTTTGTGTTTGTTGACGGGTGTCTTCCACTGTGCCTGATCAGATTGTTTGTGTTTGTTGACGGGTGTCTTCCACTGTGCCTGATCAGATTGTTTGTGTTTGTTGACGGGTGTCTTCCACTGTGCCTGATCAGATTGTTACAAAGCAGTGCAATGCAAGGGAGGTTTACTTCCAAAATGACAAACAATTTTACACTTGACATTGTAATGTTACTCTCCTAGCAACTACATTTGTTATATTCAGCGTGACATTCATGTGAGCAGTATAATGTGATTACAACCCAAAAGTAATGTGAAATGCTCTCATGACTTCGCTACGACAGAAATATATTTAGACTACTTTACGGTTCGTCTGGGCTTGTTGACAGTAGCCTGCCAGCAGGCCTCGACGGAGCACTGCCCCCCTGGGAGATGAAATGCACTCTGGGAATCGTAGTATGCTGTTTAAAATCCTTCGTATTTCTATGCCATGTGTAGACAATTGCAATTATAGAAGCTTCAGAAATGAGCTTCAATGTTTTTGATGTTTGTTTTGGAACTAAGCTGTTCATTTCATACAGTACATGAAATGGTTTAGCTGTAATGAGTATTTCATCATAGGTCTAATGAAAGTAATTTGACTCCATATCGTGGCCATAGATGAGCAAATGAACCCTGATGTGTATGAAATTACATTTTAAAACAGTTTAGATGTAATTATGAAATATGGTTTTGAATTGGGAAATTTAAGGTATTCTTCTATTATATAATATGATGTGTTATAAAATAAATTGAATATAGTATAGAATATATTATATTTGTTATTTTAGTTCTACCAGTTATCAATTGTTCAACGTTAAAAAATAATTGTTCTGTGACTTAACCTCTGGGATATTCGGGACGGTAGCGTCCCATCCCGCCAACAGCCAGTGAAAGTGCAGGGCGCCAAATTCAAAACAACAAATATCTCATAATTAAAATTCCTCAAGCATACAAGTATTTTACACCATTTTAAAGATAAAATTATTGTTAATCCAGCCACAGTGTCTGATTTCAAAAAGGCTTTACAGCGAAAGCACCACAAACGATTATGTTAGGTCATCATCAAGTCACAGAAAAACACAGCCATTTTTCCAATCAAAGAGAGGAGTCACAAAAAGCAGAAATATAGATAAAATTAATCACTAACCTTTGATGATCTTCATCAGATGACACTCATAGGACTTCATGTTACACAATACATGCATGTTTTGTTCGCTAAAGTGCATATTTATATCAAAAAATCTCAGTTTACATTGGCATGTTATGTTCAGTAGTTCCAAAACATGCAGTGATATTGCAGAGAGCCACATCAATTCACAGAAATACTCATAATAAACATTGATAAAAGATACAACTGTTATGAATGGAACTTTAGATAAACTTCTCCTTAATGCAACCGCTGTGTCAGATTTCAAAAAAACTTTACGGAAAAAGGCGCTTAGAGCCCAAACAAGCCAAAAAGATATCCGCCATATTGTGTAGTCAAAATGAGTCAGAAATAGCATTATAAATATTCACTTACCTTAGATGATCTTCATCAGAATGCACTCCCAGGAATCCCCGTTCCACAATAAATGTTTGATTTGTTCGATAATGTACATAATTTATGTCCAAATAGCTACTTTTGTTAGCGCTTTTTGTAAACAAATCCAAAGTCACGAAGGGCATTCACTAGGAGCAGACGAAATGTCAAAAATGTCCGTTACAGTCCGTAGAAACATGTCAAACTGTGTATAGAATCAATCTTTAGGATGTTTTTAACATAAATCTTCAATAATGTTCCAACCAGAGAATTCCATTGTCTTCAAAAATGCAATGGAACGGGAGCTACCTCTCACATGACCGCGTCATGAGCCTGTGGCACTCTGCCAGACCACTGACTCAAAGAGCCCTTATGAGCCCCTCCTTTACTGTAGAAGCCTCAAACAAGTTTCTAAAGACTGTTGACATCTAGTGGAAGCCTTAGGAAGTGCAACATGACCAATATCCCACTGTATATTCAATAGGGGCTGAGTTGAAAATCGACCAACCTCATATTTCCCACTTCCTGGTGGAGTGTTTTCTATCCAAATATACTAATTATATGCATATTCTAGCTTTTATGGCTGAGTAGCAGGAGGTTTACTCTGGGCACCTTATTCATCCAAGCTACTCAATACTGCCCCCCAGTCACCAAGAAGTTAAGCTAAAACACATGTTTTGGCCGAGGTATCGTTGAGGTTTTGTTTCGGTATCGAGTATCGTGATACTAAACCTGATATTCTGGTATCGTGACACTAAACCTGATATTCTGGTATCGTGACACTAAACCTGATATTCTGGTATCGTGACACTAAACCTGATATTCTGGTATCGTGATACTAAACCTGATATTCTGGTATCGTGACACTAAACCTGATATTCTGGTATCGTGACACTAAACCTGATATTCTGGTATCGTGACACTAAACCTGATATTCTGGTATCGTGACACTAAACCTGATATTCTGGTATCGTGACACCAAACCTGATATTCTGGTATCGTGACACTAAACCTGATATTCTGGTATCGTGACACTAAACCTGATATTCTGGTATCGTGACACTAAACCTGATATTCTGGTATCTTGATACTAAACCTGATATTCTGGTATCGTGACACTAAACCTGATATTCTGGTATCGTGATACTAAACCTGATATTCTGGTATCGTGACACTAAACCTGATATTCTGGTATCGTGACACTAAACCTGATATTCTGGTATCGTGACACTAAACCTGATATTCTGGTATCGTGATACTAAACCTGATATTCTGGTATCGTGACACTAAACCTGATATTCTGGTATCGTGATACTAAACCTGATATTCTGGTATCGTGATACTAAACATGATATTCTGGTATCGTGACACTAAACCTGATATTCTGGTATCGTGACACTAAACATGATATTCTGGTATCGTGATACTAAACCTGATATTCTGGTATCGTGATACTAAACCTGATATTCTGGTATCGTGACACTAAACCTGATATTCTGGTATCGTGATACTAAACCTGATATTCTGGTATCGTGACACTAAACCTGATATTCTGGTATCGTGACAACACTTTTAACGGGTGTCCGGTGTTGTGCCCGATCAGATTTCAGACAATCAGGACTCGCTGGAGATGGACCCCCAGGAGCACTCGTTCACGAGGACCATCGACGAGGAGGCGGAGCTAGAAGAGAGGACGGACCGAGAAAGGGAGGATGTGCATCAGGAGCAAGATGAGGAAGAGGAGGAGAGAGAGCACGAAGTCATGACCGCTGGGAGTGAGTGGTTCACTTTACTGCAATGACACAACACTCTCACTGAATGTACTCCTACCAGACTGTCACTGAACACACTGCTACCTAGCAGACTGTCACTGAACACACTGCTACCTAGCAGACTGTCACTGAACACACTGCTACCTAGCAGACTGTCACTGAACACACTGCTACCTAGCAGACTGTCACTGAACACACTGCTACCTAGCAGACTGTCACTGAACACACTGCTACCTAGCAGACTGTCACTGAACACACTGCTACCTAGCAGACTGTCACTGAACACACTTCTACCTAGCAGACTGTCACTGAACACACTGCTACCTAGCAGACTGTCACTGAACACACTGCTACCTAGCAGACTGTCACTGAACACACTTCTACCTAGCAGACTGTCACTGAACACACTGCTACCTAGCAGACTGTCACTGAACACACTGCTACCTAGCAGACTGTCACTGAATAGACTGTCACTGAATAGACTGTCACTGAACACACTGCTACCTAGCAGACTGTCACTGAACACACTGCTACCTAGCAGACTGTCACTGAACACACTGCTACCTAGCAGACTGTCACTGAACACACTGCTACCTAGCAGACTGTCACTGAATAGACTGTCACTGAACACACTGCTACCTAGCAGACTGTCACTGAACACACTGCTACCTAGCAGACTGTCACTGAATAGACTGTCACTGAACACACTGCTACCTAGCAGACTGTCACTGAACACACTGCTACCTAGCAGACTGTCACTGAATAGACTGTCACTGAACACACTGCTACCTAGCAGACTGTCACTGAATAGACTGTCACTGAACACAATGCTACCTACCAGACTGTCACTGAACACACTGCTACCTAGCAGACTGTCACTGAATAGACTGTCACTGAACACACTGCTATCTAGCAGACTGTCACTGAACACACTGCTACCTAGCAGACTGTCACTGAACACACTGCTACCTAGCAGACTGTCACTGAACACACTGCTACCTAGCAGACTGTCACTGAACACACTGCTACCTAGCAGACTGTCACTGAATAGACTGTCACTGAACACACTGCTATCTAGCAGACTGTCACTGAACACACTGCTATCTAGCAGACTGTCACTGAACACACTGCTACCTACCAGACTGTCACTAAACACACTGCTACCTAGCAGACTGTCACTGAATAGACTGTCACTGAACACACTGCTACCTAGCAGACTGTCACTGAATAGACTGTCTCTGAACACACTGCTACCTAGCAGACTGTCACTGAATAGACTGTCACTGAACACACTGCTACCTAGCAGACTGTCACTGAACACACTGCTACCTAGCAGACTGTCACTGAACACACTGCTACCTACCAGACTGTCACTGAACACACTGCTACCTAGCAGACTGTCACTGAATAGACTGTCACTGAACACACTGCTACCTACCAGACTGTCACTGAACACACTGCTACCTAGCAGACTGTCACTGAATAGACTGTCACTGAACACACTGCTACCTACCAGACTGTCACTGAACACACTGCTATCTAGCAGACTGTCACTGAACACACTTCTACCTAGCAGACTGTCACTGAACACACTTCTACCTAGCAGACTGTCACTGAACACACTGCTACCTAGCAGACTGTCACTGAACACACTGCTACCTAGCAGACTGTCACTGAACACACTGCTACCTAGCAGACTGTCACTGAACAGACTGCTACCTAGCAGACTGTCACTGAACACACTGCTACCTAGCAGACTGTCACTGAACACACTTCTACCTAGCAGACTGTCACTGAACACACTTCTACCTAGCAGACTGTCACTGAACACACTTCTACCTAGCAGACTGTCACTGAACACACTGCTACCTAGCAGACTGTCACTGAACACACTGCTACCTAGCAGACTGTCACTGAACACACTTCTACCTAGCAGACTGTCACTGAACACACTGCTACCTAGCAGACTGTCACTGAACACACTGCTACCTACCAGACTGTCACTGAACACACTGCTATCTAGCAGACTGTCACTGAATAGACTGTCACTGAACACACTGCTACCTAGCAGACTGTCACTGAACACACTGCTACCTAGCAGACTGTCACTGAACACACTGCTACCTAGCAGACTGTCACTGAACACACTTCTACCTAGCAGACTGTCACTGAACACACTGCTACCTACCAGACTGTCACTGAACACACTGCTACCTAGCAGACTGTCACTGAACACACTGCTACCTAGCAGACTGTCACTGAATAGACTGTCACTGAACACACTGCTACCTACCAGACTGTCACTGAACACACTGCTACCTAGCAGACTGTCTCTGAACACACTGCTACCTAGCAGACTGTCTCTGAACACACTGCTACCTAGCAGACTGTCACTGAACACACTGCTACCTAGCAGACTGTCACTAAACACACTGCTACCTAGCAGACTGTCACTGAATAGACTGTCTCTGAACACACTGCTACCTAGCAGACTGTCACTGAATAGACTGTCTCTGAACACACTGCTACCTAGCAGACTGTCACTGAATAGACTGTCTCTGAACACACTGCTACCTAGCAGACTGTCACTGAACACACTGCTACCTAGCAGACTGTCACTGAACACACTGCTACCTAGCAGACTGTCACTGAACACACTTCTACCTAGCAGACTGTCACTGAACACACTGCTACCTAGCAGACTGTCACTGAACACACTTCTACCTAGCAGACTGTCACTGAATAGACTGTCACTGAACACACTGCTACCTACCAGACTGTCACTGAATAGACTGTCACTGAACACACCGCTATCTAGTAGACTCCTCTTCCTCTTCCTCCCTGAATTAATTTGGACTGAATATGTTTTAAACACTCAAGAGCACATGCAGGGAGTGAATGCATGGGAGAGGGAGAAGATGGATGCTAGTTTAGATTTTACCGTGACCTTTTTGGTCCATATATAGAGTCTAAAGCAATGGTCAGTTAAATGAGCCAACCAAGATCCCGGGTAACGGGAGAGTACAAACCAACCGCAATCAGACGTTGATCTCTGTTGCACAGCAGGGGGTTGTATTTCTAGTGAAAGGGATGTCGATGTGATAGCAGCGTAGACTACAGGTCGTTACTACAAACGAAGGAGGTGACGAGGAAACTACAGTTAAAACGTCTTCAGTAACAGCTGAAAACACACATATCAGCGTGGAGTTGACCTGCGGTTTATACCAGTTTGTCAGGTGTTGACCTCGTTGCTGCATGCCACATCTGTCTCTGTAACTCTGGCTAACCGTTGGACAAGTTCAGTCCCAATAATATTTGATTTGATGTTTGCTCCAAAACAAATCTGCGAGGTCTATTATGAGAAGGAATGAGGACTTGTATTTACGGTTCAAAATAGCACCTAGCTCCTTCTCCTGACCTACGGTGCCACCAGTTCAAACCCAATAGCTGTAATCAATAGCAGGGCTATGGCTCCACCTAGCCGACCAATGGGCTCCCAAAGGTACAGGTATAGGACAAAGGTACAGGGATAGGACAAAGGTACAGGGAATAGGACGAAGGTACAGGGATAGGTACAGGGATAGGACAAAGGTACAGGGATAGGACAAAGGTACAGGGATAGGACAAAGGTACAGGGAATAGGACGAAGGTACAGGGATAGGTACAGGGATAGGACAAAGGTACAGGGATAGGACAAAGGTACAGGGAATAGGACAAAGGTACAGGGATAGGTACAGGGATAGGACAAAGGTACAGGGATAGGACAAAGGTACAGGGATAGGACAAAGGTACAGGGATAGGTACAGGGATAGGACAAAGGCACAGGGATAGGACAAAGGTACAGGGATAGGTACAGGGGATAGGACAAAGGTAGAGGGATAGGACAAAGGTACAGGGATAGGACAAAGGTACAGGGATAGGACAAAGGTACAGGGATAGGTACAGGGATAGGACAAACGTACAGAGATAGGTACAGGGATAGGACAAAGGTACAGGGATAGGACAAAGGTACAGGGAATAGGACAAAGGTACAGGGATAGGACAAAGGATAGGACAAAGGTACAGGGATAGGTACAGGGATAGGAAAAAGGTACAGGGATAGGACAAAGGTACAGGGAATAGGACAAAGGTACAGGGATAGGACAAAGGATAGGACAAAGGTACAGGGATAGGACAAAGGTACAGGGATAGGACAAAGGATAGGACAAAGGTACAGGGAATAGGACAAAGGTACAGGGATAGGACAAAGGATAGGACAAAGGTACAGGGATAGGTACAGGGGATAGGACAAAGGTACAGGGATAGGACAAAGGTACAGGGATAGGACAAAGGTACAGGGATAGGACAAAGGTACAGGGATAGGTACAGGGATAGGACAAAGGTACAGGGATAGGACAAAGGTACAGGGAATAGGACAAAGGTACAGGGATAGGACAAAGGATAGGACAAAGGTACAGGGATAGGTACAGGGATAGGACAAAGGTACAGGGATAGGACAAAGGTACAGGGAATAGGACAAAGGTACAGGGATAGGACAAAGGATAGGACAAAGGTACAGGGATAGGTACAGGGATAGGACAAAGGTACAGGGATAGGACAAATGTACAGGGATAGGTACAGGGATAGGACAAAGGTACAGGGATAGGACAAAGGTACAGGGATAGGACAAATGTACAGGGATAGGACAAAGGTACAGGGATAGGACAAAGGTACAGGGATAGGACACATGTACAGGGATAGGTACAGGGATAGGACAAACGTACAGAGATAGGTACAGGGATAGGACAAAGGTACAGGGATAGGACAAAGGATAGGACAAAGGTACAGGGATAGGTACAGGGATAGGACAAAGGTACATGGATAGGACAAATGTACAGGGATAGGTACAGGGATAGGGCAAAGGTACAGGGATAGGACAAAGGTACAGGGATAGGACAAAGGATAGGACAAAGGTACAGGGATAGGTACAGGGATAGGACAAAGGTACAGGGATAGGACAAATGTACAGGGATAGGTACAGGGATAGGGCAAAGGTACAGGGATAGGACAAAGGTACAGGGATAGGACAAAGGATAGGACAAAGGTACAGGGATATGTACAGGGATAGGACAAAGGTACAGGGATAGGACAAATGTACAGGGATAGGACAAAGGTACAGGGATAGGACAAAGGGTAGGACAAAGGTATAGGGATAGGTACAGGGATAGGACAACGGTACAGGGATAGGACAAAGGTACAGGGATAGGACAAAGGTACAGGGATAGGACAAAGGTACAGGGATAGGACAAATGTACAGGGATAGATACAGGGATAGGACAAAGGTACAGGGATAGGACAAAGGTACAGGGATAGGACAAAGGTACAGGGATAGGTACAGGGATAGGACAACGGTACAGGGATAGGACAAAGGTACAGGGATAGGACAAGGGGACCTAGGTTGTACAGCCTTGAATGAGTCTTAGTGTAGTCTGGCAGGACTAGCCTGGGTTAGAGCCTTGAATGAGTCTTACTGTAGTCTGGCAGGACTAGCCTGGGTTAGAGCCTCATTGACCTACGCCACGGCGTGGTTCGTCACACAGCTTCCCTTTTAACCCAGCGCCCTGTGTGATGTCTCTCTGTGTCTGTCTGTCGCACGGCACAGAAATCTTTCAATGTTTCCTCTCAGCGCGGGAGGCGGCGAGGAGCCGAGAGAGGGAGAGGGCCAGCAGCAGCGCCGGGGGAGGCCTGACCTCAGGAGGAACCAGAGGAGGAGGGGGAGGTAAGGGAAGGAGGAGTTGGAGGGGGAGGGAAGGAGGAGGTGGAGGAGGAGAGGGAGGGAAGGAGGAGGGGGAGGGAAGGGGGAGGAGGAGGAGATGAAAAAGGAGGGGTGGAGGGGGAGGAGGTGAGGAAGGTTATTTCAGTATAATATAATATGTAACTATGAGGAGGTGGGGAAGGTTATTTCAGTATAATATAATATGTAACTATGAGGAGGTGGGGAAGGTTATTTCAGTATAATATAATATGTAACTATGAGGAGGTGGGGAAGGTTATTTCAGTATAATATAATATGTAACTGAGGAGGTGGGGAAGGTTATTTCAGTATAATATAATATGTAACTATGAGGAGGTGGGGAAGGTTATTTCAGTATAATATAATATGTAACTATGAGGAGGTGGGGAAGGTTATTTCAGTATAATATAATATGTAACTATGAGGAGGTGGGGAAGGTTATTTCAGTATAATATAATATGTAACTATGAGGAGGTGGGGAAGGTTATTTCAGTATAATATAATATGTAACTATGAGGAGGTGGGGAAGGTTATTTCAGTATAATATAATATGTAACTATGAGGAGGTGGGGAAGGTTATTTCAGTATATTATAATATGTAACTATGAGGAGGTGGGGAAGGTTATTTCAGTATAATATAATATGTAACTATGAGGAGGTGGGGAAGGTTATTTCAGTATAATATAATATGTAACTATGAGGAGGTGGGAAGGTTATTTCAGTATAATATAATATGTAACTATGAGGAGGTGGGGCAGGTTATTTCAGTATAATATAATATGTAACTATGAGGAGGTGGGGCAGGTTATTTCAGTATAATATAATATGTAACTATGAGGAGGTGGGGCAGGTTATTTCAGTATAATATAATATGTAACTATGAGGAGGTGGGCAGGTTATTTCAGTAAAATATAATATGTAACTATGAGGAGGTGGGGAAGGTTATTTCAGTATAATATAATATGTAACTATGAGGAGGTGAGGAAGGTTATTTCAGTATAATATAATATGTAACTATGAGGAGGTGGGGAAGGTTATTTCAGTATAATATAATATGTAACTATGAGGAGATGGGGAAGGTTATTTCAGTATAATATAATATGTAACTATGAGGAGGTGGGGAAGGTTATTTCAGTATAATATAATATGTAACTATGAGGAGGTGGGGAAGGTTATTTCAGTATAATATAATATGTAACTATGAGGAGGTGGGGAAGGTTATTTCAGTATAATATAATATGTAACTATGAGGAGGTGGGGAAGGTTATTTCAGTATAATATAATATGTAACTATGAGGAGATGGGGAAGGTTATTTCAGTATAATATAATATGTAACTATGAGGAGGTGGGGAAGGTTATTTCAGTATAATATAATATGTAACTATGAGGAGGTGGGGAAGGTTATTTCAGTATAATATAATATGTAACTATGAGGAGGTGGGGCAGGTTATTTCAGTATAATATAATATGTAACTATGAGGAGGTGGGGAAGGTTATTTCAGTATAATATAATATGTAACTATGAGGAGGTGGGGAAGGTTATTTCAGTATAATATAATATGTAACTATGAGGAGGTGGGAAGGTTATTTCAGTATATTATAATATGTAACTATGAGGAGGTGGGGAAGGTTATTTCAGTATAATATAATATGTAACTATGAGGAGGTGGGGAAGGTTATTTCAGTATAATATAATATGTAACTATGAGGAGGTGGGAAGGTTATTTCAGTATATTATAATATGTAACTATGAGGAGGTGGGGAAGGTTATTTCAGTATATTATAATATGTAACTATGAGGAGGTGGGGAAGGTTATTTCAGTATAATATAATATGTAACTATGAGGAGGTGGGGAAGGTTATTTCAGTATAATATAATATGTAACTATGAGGAGGTGGGGAAGGTTATTTCAGTATAATATAATATGTAACTATGAGGAGGTGGGGAAGGTTGTAACGTATGGTTGTTTAACGTGTGGTTTGGTATGGTTGTAATGTATGGTTGTAATGTATGGTTTTGTATGGTTGTAATGTGTGGTTTTGTATGGTTGTAATGTGTGGTTTTGTATGGTTGTAATGTATCGGTTTGTATGGTTGTAATGTATGGGTTTGTATGGTTGTAATGTATGGGTTTGTATGGTTGTAATGTATGGGTTTGTATGGTTGTAACGTATGGTTGCTTATTGTAAAATACCTTTCGGTTTAGGTTTTATAAAAGCACTTTAAAGTATCTCATGTATTATTGATTATATATACTTGCTACAAACCACTCTAAATATTCATCGTCCTTCAGACTGATAGTTTTGGACGGCAGAAGCAAGCGCGCCTTTTCTCCTCCAGTGAAATGACCCCTTTCTATATTAACAGTGTGTTATTGTTACCAGGGGAGGCGGAGGCCTCGACATCCCAGGAGGAGCATCACGGGAGAGACGGCTGTACGGGGCTGCCTGAGGGACAGGACCTGTACACAGCCGCCTGTAACTCTGTGGTCCACCGCTGTGCTCTGCTGGTGCTGGGGGTCAGCCCTGTACTGGGGGAACTGGGGAAGCAGCAGGACGAGGGACACGGCAGCTTCCAGTCAGCCGGACAGGGACAGCAGGACGGGACGGGCTTCATGACCAGGTCAGAACAACGCAACTTCTATGACTGTCTGGTCTGTGTAGTTCTGACTGTCTGGTCTGTGTAGTTCTGACTGTCTGGTCTGTGTAGTTCTGACTGTCTGGTCTGTGTAGTTCTGACTGTCTGGTCTGTGTAGTTCTGACTGTGGTCTGTGTAGTTCTGACTGTCTGGTCTGTGTAGTTCTGACTGTAATGTCTGTGTAGTTCTGACTGTATGGTCTGTGTAGTTCTGACTGTATGGTCTGTGTAGTTCTGACTGTAATGTCTGTGTAGTTCTGACTGTAATGTCTGTGTAGTTCTGACTGTATGGTCTGTGTAGTTCTGACTGTATGGTCTGTGTAGTTCTGACTGTGGTCTGTATAGTTCTGACTGTGGTCCGTGTAGTTCTGACTGTCTGGTCTGTGTAGTTCTGACTGTCTGGTCTGTGTAGTTCTGACTGTGGTCTGTGTAGTTCTGACTGTCTGGTCTGTGTAGTTCTGACTGTCTGGTCTGTGTAGTTCTGACTGTGGTCTGTGTGGTTCTGACTGTGGTTTGTGTGGTTCTGACTGTGACCTGTGTAGTTCTGACTGTGGTCTGTGTAGTTCTGACTGGTATGTGTAGTTCTGACTGTGTGGTCTGTGTAGTTCTGACTGTGGTCTGTGTAGTTCTGACTGTGGTCTGTGTAGTTCTCATGACTGTATGGTCTGTGTAGTTCTGACTGTAATGTCTGTGTAGTTCTGACTGTAATGTCTGTGTAGTTCTGACTGTATGGTCTGTGTAGTTCTGACTGTGGTCTGTGTAGTTCTGACTGTGGTCTGTGTAGTTCTGACTGTCTGGTCTGTGTAGTTCTGACTGTGGTCTGTGTAGTTCTGACTGTCTGGTCTGTGTAGTTCTGACTGTCTGGTCTGTGTAGTTCTGACTGTCTGGTCTGTGTAGTTCTGACTGTGGTCTGTGTAGTTCTGACTGTGGTCTGTGTGGTTCTGACTGTGGTCTGTGTGGTTCTGACTGTGGTCTGTGTGGTTCTGACTGTGGTCTGTGTGGTTCTGACTGTGGTCTGTGTAGTTCTGACTGTCTGGTCTGTGTAGTTCTGACTGTGTGGTCTCTGTCCTCTGCTATGAAGGAGTGAGAGTCTGAGTACAGAGAGCTGTTCGGTCCAGTCCAGTCCCAACTACAGGCTGATGAAGTCCAGGAGCGAATCAAATCTGTCCCTGTCTGATGAGGAGGGATGCACTCTGGTCAGTCACAACGCTGGGCCTCCTTCTGTCTGCCTGCCTCTGTCTATCTGTCTTCTCTCTCATCTCTTCATATCTAATTTCTCTCTCTCATCACTCTCTCTTTCTCTCGCTCTGTCTCCCCCCTCTCTCTCTGTGTCTTCCCCTTTCTCTTGGTGTCTCTCTGTGTTCCCCCCTTCTCTCTCTGTGTGTCTCTCTGTGTCTCCCCCTTCTCTCTCTATGTGTCTCTCTGTGTCTCCCCCTTCTCTCTCTATGTGTCTCTCTGTGTCTCCCCCCCTCTCTCTGTGTCCCCCCCTCTCTCTCTGTGTCTCCCCCCTCTCTCTCTGTGTCTCTCTGTCTCCCCCCTCTCTCTCTCTGTCTCTCTGTCTCCCCCCTCTCTCTCTGTGTCTCTCTGTGTCTCCCTCCTCTCTCTCTGTGTCTCTCTGTGTCTCTCTGTGTCTCCTCCCTCTCTATGTGTCTCTCTGTGTCTCCCCCCTCTCTCTGTGTGTCTCTCTGTGTCTCTCTGTGTCTCCCCCCTCTCCCTCTGTGTCTCTGTGTCTCCCCCTTCTCTCTCTCTGTCTCTCTGTGTCTCCTCCCTCTCTCTGTGTCTCTCTGTGTCTCCCCCCTCTCTCTGTGTGTCTCTCTGTGTCTCTCTGTGTCTCCCCCCTCTCCCTCTGTGTCTAAGGGTCTCCCCCCTTCTCTCTCTCTGTGTCTCTCTGTGTCTCCTCCCTCTCTCTGTGTCTCTGTGTCTCCCCCTCTCTCTGTGTGTCTCTCTGTGTCTCTCTGTGTCTCCCCCCTCTCCATCTGTGTCTCTGTGTCTCCCCCCTTCTCTCTCTCTGTGTCTCCCCCCTCTCTCTCTGTGTCTCTCTGTGTCTCCCTCCTCTCTCTGTGTCTCTCTGTGTCTCCCCCCTCTCTCTCTGTGTCTCTCTGTGTCTCCCCCTCTCTCTGTGTGTCTCTCTGTGTCTCCCCCCTCTCCCTCTGTGTCTCTGTCTCCCCCCTTCTCTCTCTCTGTGTCTCCCCCCTCTCTCTCTGTGTCTCTCTGTGTCTCCCCCCTCTCTCTCTGTGTCTCTCTGTGTCTCCCCCTCTCTCTGTGTGTCTCTCTGTGTCTCTCTGTGTCTCCCCCCTCTCTCTCTGTGTCTCTCTGTCTCCCCCCTCTCTCTCTGTGTCTCTCTGTCACCCCCCTCTCTCTCTGTGTCTCTCTGTGTCTCCCCCCTCTCTCAGCGTAAAGACATGTTCTGTTTTAAACAAAGTTCCCACTAAGACGTTCTCCTGATGTTTATTGTAATAATGATTTATTAAAATGTAACTGACGTGTTTTTATTTTCCTCTGTTTCAGAGTGGCAGGAGGAACGTTGATCTAGACCTGGCATTTTCTCAGAAAAAGAGAGGTAAAGGACTAATGTCTGTACAATCAGTAAAGTCCATTAGATGCTACTAACCACTACTGCTACGTGACAGCCCTCTGCTTCGGTGTAAAAGTGTTCTCCTTGTCTTCTGATTTTCTGAAGCGTATTTGCTCCTCTTGAGACAGTTGAGCCCCAAAAACAAGAGGAGCTCCACGCAAGTACACCACGGCATGTTTCCACCTCTTCCTGTTTCCTCTAGCCGGCTCCAACTCTCCATGGCTGTAACGTCCATTCATTCCCAGTTGGAAGGGTTCAGTAATACGGCTGGCGTTTTTAGTAGAGCTCGGGTTCATCGTGTTTCTCCTAACTTGAATCGACGAGGTAGCTCGTCTGGCTCAGATGTGACAGATGTGTCTGTGTGTTCCTCTTGACCGTACCTCTCTTGCTTGTCAGTTGGTTTTTGGGTAAGACGGCACAAACACACCGGGTTAAGAACCATTTCAGACAAAAGCCTCTTTTTTTTTTTTTTGGTCTTGGCCTCTGCTCATCATCTCAGTTTCCCCTGCAGCATCCCTCGTCGTCATCTGATCAGGGGGGGGAAGGGGAACAACATGCACATGTTATATTTGAATGGCTGATCAAGGCTGATGGCATGGAGTATGAGAAAGCAGCCGTGGAACGAAGCCAAGCAGAGAGACGTGGATTGAATGTGAATGGACACACAAGTAGTCTTATCGCAGCTAGCTTCCATCTGCTAACATAAACGCCCAATAAGGCCTTACAGTGGTGCACTTTGTGTGGAGTGGATGTTATCTCATCCACCTGTAGAGGATCTTTCTGAAAAGCTATCTGGCCTCTCTCTCTCTCTCTCTCTGTCTCTCTCTCTCGCTCTCTCTGTCTCTCTCTCTCTCTCTCCCTCTCTCTCTCTCTCTCTCTGTCACTCTCTCTGTTTCTCTCTCTGTCTCTCTCTCTCTGTCTCTCTGTCTCTGTCTCTCTCTCTCTGTCTCTGTCTCTGTCTCTCTCTCTCTGTCTCTCTCTCTCTCCCTCTGTCTCTCTCGCTCTCTCTCTCTCTCTCTCTCTCTCTCTCTCTGTCACTCTATCTGTCACTCTCTCTGTTTCTCTCTCTGTCTCTCTCTCTCTGTCTCTGTCTCTCTCTCTCTGTCTCTGTCTCTCTCTCTCTGTCTCTCTCTCTCGCTCTCTCTGTCTCTCTCGCTCTCTCTGTCTCTCTCTCTCACTCTCTCTGTCACTCTCTCTCTGTGTCTCTCTCTGTTTCTCTCTCTCTCCCTCTCTCTCTCTCTCTGTCCCTCTCTCCCCCTCTCTCCCTCCCCCTCTATCTCTCCCCCTCTCTCTTTCCTCTCTCCTACCTCAGGTCTACTCCACAGTTCTCCAGACTCCCTGGCTGACTCATGGTTCAGGGTGAAACACAGTAGGGACCAGCTGTATGGTTCTCCCCTCTACCAATCCTATGAGGAGTCGGACCTGGACCTGAGCCGCTCGCTGGGGGTTCACGCCCTCATAGAGAACATCGTCAGCTTCATCAGTGGAGACGTGGGAAACACCCCCGCCTTTAAAGAGCCTGAGGAGAGCATGTCTACTAGTCCACAAGGAACCATGCTGGCTATGGAGCAACAACAGAACAGAGCTGAGGTGAGAACCATCCTGGTCATAGATCAACAACAGAACAGAGCTGAGGTGAGAACCATCCTGGTCATAGATCAACAACAGAACAGGGCTGAGGTGAGAACCATCCTGGTCATAGATCAACAACAGAACCGGGCTGAGGTGAAAACCATCCTGGTCATAGATCAACAACAGAACAGGGCTGAGGTGAGAACCATCCTGGTCATAGACCAACAACAGAACAGAGGTGAGAACCATCCTGGTCATAGATCAACGACAGAACAGGGCTGAGGTGAGAACCATCCTGGTCATAGATCAACAACAGAACAGAGCTGAGGTGAGAACCATCCTGGTCATAGATCAACAACAGAACAGGGCTGAGGTGAGAACCATCCTGGTCATAGATCAACAACAGAACAGAGCTGAGGTGAGAACCATCCTGGTCATAGATCAACAACAGAACAGGGCTGAGGTGAGAACCATCCTGGTCATAGATTAACAACAGAACCGGGCTGAGGTGAGAACCATCCTGGTCATGGATCAACAACAGAACAGGGCTGAGGTGAGAACCATCCTGGTCATAGATCAACAACAGAACAGGGCTGAGGTGAGAACCATCCTGGTCATAGATCAACAACAACAGGGCTGAGGTGAGAACCATCCTGGTCATAGATCAACAACAACAGGGCTGAGGTGAGAACCATCCTGGTCATAGATCAACAACAGAACCGGGCTGAGGTGAGAACCATCCTGGTCATAGATCAACAACAGAACCGGGCTGAGGTGAGAACCATCCTGGTCATAGATCAACAACAGAACAGGGCTGAGGTGAGAACCATCCTGGTCATAGATCAACAACAGAACCGGGCTGAGGTGAGAACCATCCTGGTCATAGATCAACAACAGAACAGGGCTGAGGTGAGAACCATCCTGGTCATAGATCAACTACAGAACAGGGCTGAGGTGAGAACCATCCTGGTCATAGATCAACAACAGAACAGGGCTGAGGTGAGAACCATCCTGGTCATAGATCAACAACAGAACCGGGCTGAGGTGAGAACCATCCTTGTCATAGATCAACAACAGAACAGAGCTGAGGTGAGAACCATCCTGGTCATAGATCAACAACAGAACAGAGCTGAGGTGAGAACCATCCTGGTCATAGATCAACAACAGAACAGAGCTGAGGTGAGAACCATCCTGGTCATAGATCAACAACAGAACAGGGTTGAGATGAGAACCATCCTGGTCATAGATTAACAACAGAACAGAGCTGAGGTGAGAACCATCCTAGTCATAGATTAACAACAGAACAGGGCTGAGGTGAGAACCATCCTGGTCATAGATCAACAACAGAACAGGGCTGAGGTGAGAACCATCCTGGTCATAGACCAACAACAGAACCGGGCTGAGAACCATCCTGGTCATAGATCAACAACAGAACAGAGCTGAGGTGAGAACCATCCTGGTCATAGATCAACAACAGGGCTGAGGTGAGACCCATCCTGGTCATAGATCAACAACAGAACAGGGCTGAGGTGAGAACCATCCTGGTCATAGATCAACAACAGAACAGAGCTGAGGTGAGAACCATCCTGGTCATGGATCAACAACAGAACAGGGCTGAGGTGAGAACCATCCTGGTCATAGATCAACAACAGGGCTGAGGTGAGAACCATCCTGGTCATAGATCAACAACAGGGCTGAGGTGAGAACCATCCTGGTCATAGATCAACAACAGGGCTGAGGTGAGAACCATCCTGGTCATAGATCAACAACAGAACAGAGCTGAGGTGAGAACCATCCTGGTCATAGATCAACAACAGAACAGAGCTGAGGTGAGAACCATCCTGGTCATAGATCAACAACAGAACAGGGCTGAGGTGAGAACCATCCTGGTCATAGATTAACAACAGAACAGAGGTGAGAACCATCCTGGTCATAGATCAACAACAGGGCTGAGGTGAGAACCATCCTGGTCATAGATCAACAACAGGGCTGAGGTGAGAACCATCCTGGTCATAGATCAACAACAGGGCTGAGGTGAGAACCATCCTGGTCATAGATCTACAACAGAACAGAGCTGAGGTGAAAACCATCCTGGTAAAAGATCAACAACAGAACAGGGCTGAGGTGAGAACCATCCTGGTCATAGAACAACAACAGAACCGGGCTGAGGTGAGAACCATCCTAGTCATGGATCAACAACATATACAGGGGGTACCGGTACCGAGTCATCTAGGACTAATGTGTGTCAATGTTTTCTCCAGCTGCGTCTGGAGGCTCTACACCAGATCGTGGTGCTGATCTCTGGGATGGAGGAGAAGAGTAGCCAGGCTGCAGGAGGTGGGGGGAGCGGACCAGGAGGTCGACCCAGCCCCAGCGTTGCCTTCCAGTCCTCCTCCCTCCTGACCTCCGTCAGGTTACAGTTCCTGGCTGGATGTTTCGGTCTAGGGACCGTGGGCACCGGGGGACTGAAGGGAGAGAATGTCCAGCTACACCACTACCAGGTACGAGGGGACTAGGGAGAGAGTGTTCAGGTACGGGGGGGGACTAGGGAGAGAGTGTTCAGGTACGGGGGGGACTAGGGAGAGAGTGTTCAGGTACGGGGGACTAGGGAGAGAGTGTTCAGGTCCGGAGGGGACTAGGGAGAGAGTGTTCAGGTACGGGGGACTAGGGAGAGAGTGTTCAGGTACGGGGGGACTAGGGAGAGAGTGTTCAGGTACGGGGGGGACTAGGGAGAGAGTGTTCAGGTACGGGGGGACTAGGGAGAGAGTGTTCAGGTACGGGGGGACTAGGGAGAGAGTGTTCAGGTACGGGGGGACTAGGGAGAGAGTGTTCAGGTACGGGGGGACTAGGGAGAGAGTGTTCAGGTACTGGGGACTAGGGAGAGAGTGTTCAGGTACGGGGGACTAGGGAGAGAGTGTTCAGGTACGGGGGACTAGGGAGAGAGTGTTCAGGTACGGGGGACTAGGGAGAGAGTGTTCAGGTACGGGGGACTAGGGAGAGAGTGTTCAGGTACGGGGGGACTAGGGAGAGAGTGTTCAGGTACGGGGGGACTAGGGAGAGAGTGTTCAGGTACGGGGGACTAGGGAGAGAGTGTTCAGGTACGGGGGACTAGGGAGAGAGTGTTCAGGTACGGGGGGGACTAGGGAGAGAGTGTTCAGGTACGGGGGGACTAGGGAGAGAGTGTTCAGGTACGGGGGGGACTAGGGAGAGAGTGTTCAGGTACGGGGGGGACTAGGGAGAGAGTGTTCAGGTACGGGGGGGACTAGGGAGAGAGTGTTCAGGTACGGGGGGGACTAGGGAGAGAGTGTTCAGGTACGGAGGGGACTAGGGAGAGAGTGTTCAGGTACGGGGGGACTAGGGAGAGAGTGTTCAGGTACGGGGGGACTAGGGAGAGAGTGTTCAGGTCCGGAGGGGACTAGGGAGAGAGTGTTCAGGTACGGGGGGACTAGGGAGAGAGTGTTCAGGTACGGGGGGGACTAGGCAGAGAGTGTTCAGGTACGGAGGGGACTAGGGAGAGAGTGTTCAGGTACTGGGGGGGACTAGGGAGAGAGTGTTCAGGTACTGGGGGGGACTAGGGAGAGAGTGTTCAGGTACGGAGGACTAGGGAGAGAGTGTTCAGGTACGGGGGGACTAGGGAGAGAGTGTTCAGGTACGGGGGACTAGGGAGAGAGTGTTCAGGTACGGAGGGGACTAGGGAGAGAGTGTTCAGGTACGGGGGGACTAGGGAGAGAGTGTTCAGGTACGGGGGACTAGGGAGAGAGTGTTCAGGTACGAGGGGACTAGGGAGAGAGTGTTCAGGTACGGGGGGACTAGGGAGAGAGTGTTCAGGTACGGGGGGGACTAGGGAGAGAGTGTTCAGGTACGGGGGGACTAGGGAGAGAGTGTTCAGGTACGGGGGACTAGGGAGAGAGTGTTCAGGTACGGGGGGACTAGGGAGAGAGTGTTCAGGTACGGGGGACTAGGGAGAGAGTGTTCAGGTACGGGGGGACTAGGGAGAGAGTGTTCAGGTACGGGGGATCGAACCCGATTGCATTAACATGTTACCAGTGTCTGTCTGTCTGTCTGTCTGTCTCATAATGATGTTGTGTTGGTTCAGGACAGGATGTCTGTCTCATAATGATGTTGTGTTGGTTCAGGACAGGATGTCTGTCTCATAATGATGTTGTGTTGGTTCAGGACAGGATGTGTGTCTCATAATGATGTTGTGTTGGTTCAGGACAGGATGTGTGTCTCATAATGATGTTGTGTTGCTTCAGGACAGGATGTCTGTCTCATAATGATGTTGTGTTGGTTCAGGACAGGATGTCTGTCTCATAATGATGTTGTGTTGGTTCAAGACAGGATGTCTGTCTCATAATGATGTTGTGTTGGTTCAGGACGGTGTTAACACAGCCAAGCGGAGCCTGCAGATGGACATCCAGACAGCCGTGCATAAGATCTACCAGCAGCTGTCTGTCACGCTGGAGAGAGCCCTGCAGGCCAACAAACATCACATAGGTGAACATCACATCATTACAAAGCAGGGTTCTCCTATACAGGTCCTGGAGAACAACTGTGTGTGCAGGCTTTCGGTCCAGCCCTGCAGTAACACAGCAAGTCTGCGCAGCCAGTAGTTCTTCAGGACGTAGTTGAAGACCACCGCTATAGAGTAACTCCCCTTTCCCTCGTTTGCCTCTCACCGTCGTCTCCCTCTCTCTCCCCCGTCCCGATGCGGAAAGACACATTTCAGTTGACCTCATTCAGTTGGACAACTGACTCGGTATCTCCCCACCCCCCCTCTTTTTCCCCCACCTTTCCCTCGTTCCAGAGGCCCAGCAGCGCCTCCTGCTGGTGACAGTGTTTGCCCTGAGCGTGCGTTACCAGTCTGTGGACGTGTCCCTGGCCATATCCAGTGGCCTCCTCAATGTGCTGTCACAGCTGTGTGGCACAGAAACCTTGCTGGGACAACCACTCCAGCTGCTACAGAAACCAGGGGTGTCTCAGCTCAGCACTGCCCTGAAGGTAGCCTCCACACGACTACTGCAGATACTGGCCATCAGCACCGGGTAAGACAGCGGCTCTCTGCACTAAACAAAACTGTTAATATATGTTACGTATTTGTGTCGTCAGATGTGTCGTTTCTGGTTTATCTATAGGGCCGGTTTCCCGGGTCCAGAACAAGCCTATTCATGGATTAAAAAAGGGACTTTCAATTTGAGATTGTCCTTCGAGTATGATTCTTAGTCCTGTAGGAGGCGCAACCATGAAACCCTAGCCACAAAGACTGTTGATACATGTTTCTGTCTCTGTGTGACTGACTTGTCTCTGTGTCTCTGTGTCTCCAGGACGTACGCGGACAAGCTAGGACCCAAGGTGGTCCAGTCCCTGTTGGACTTGCTGTGTAGCCAGCTGAAGAACCTTCTGTCCCAGGCAGGAGTCAGCCTGCTCACTGCCGACCCAGGGAAGAACCAGGAGAACCAGGACAAGAAGTCTGAGGATGGAGCCGACCCAGAGAAGACAGACTTCAGAGGTGGGAGGAGGACTGTGTGTCATGCAGCATTGACAGGAAGTCTCTTTGGATCAAGTAATAGTGCTATTTGAACGATGAGTTAATACATTAGGAGGAGGATTGTCTGCCAGGATGGGTGGAAGAGGGATGGAAAGGTTACTAGTGATTTGGCTGACTGGAGTCGGTTGATTGGCTTGATCGTTTTTTTTTTTCAAATAGATTTTTCCGGGAACTTCTAAAGTATTGTCAATACAGATGGTAGTGGTGAAGTGGCATAAAGATGGCCGTGTTCAGACATGACGTCATTGTTTTGAAACAGCACCCTGTAGAGCTTCACTCTGTAATATGTTGTTGTTGTGTTGGAGTGGAAACAGCACCCTGTAGAGCTTCACTCTGTAATATGTTGTTGTTGTGTTGGAGTGGAAACAGCACCCTGTAGAGCTTCACTCTGTAATATGTTGCTGTTGTGTTGGAGTGGAAACAGCACCCTGTAGAGCTTCACTCTGTAATATGTTGTTGTTGTTGTGTTGGAGTGGAAACAGCACCCTGTAGAGCTTCACTCTGTAACATGGTGTTGTTGTGTTGGAGTGGAAACAGCACCCTGTAGAGCTTCACTCTGTAATATGTTGTTGTTGTTGTGTTGGAGTGGAAACAGCACCCTGTAGAGCTTCACTCTGTAACATGGTGTTGTTGTGTTGGAGTGGAAACAGCACCCTGTAGAGCTTCACTCTGTAACATGGTGTTGTTGTGTTGGAGTGGAAACAGCACCCTGTAGAGCTTCACTCTGTAATATGTTGTTGTGTTGGAGTGGAAACAGCACCCTGTAGAGCTACACTCTGTAATATGTTGTTGTGTTGGAGTGGAGTGGAAACAGCACCCTGTAGAGCTTCACTCTGTAATATGTTGTTGTGTTGGAGTGGAGTGGAAACAGCACCCTGTAGAGCTTCACTCTGTAACATGTTGTTGTTGTTGTTGTTGTTGGAGTGGAAACAGCACCCTGTTCAGCTTCACTTTATAATATGTTGTTGTTGTTGGAGTGGAAACAGCACCCTGTAGAGCTTCACTCTGTAATATGTTGTTGTTGTTGTTGGAGTGGAAACAGCACCCTGTAGAGCTTCACTCTGTAACATGTTGTTGTTGTTGTTGTTGTTGGAGTGGAAACAGCACCCTGTTCAGCTTCACTTTATAATATGTTGTTGTTGTTGGAGTGGAAACAGCACCCTGTAGAGCTTCACTCTGTAATATGTTGTTGTTGTTGTTGTTGTTGGAGTGGAAACAGCACCCTGTTCAGCTTCACTTTATAATATGTTGTTGTTGTTGGAGTGGAAACAGCACCCTGTAGAGCTTCACTCTGTAATATGGTGTTGTTGTTGTTGTGTTCCATAGCGTTGGTGCGTAAGCAGCACACAGCAGAGCTTCACCTGGGAGACTTCCTGGTGTTCCTGAGGCGAGTCGTCTCCTCCAAGGCCATCCAATCCAAGATGTCTTCTCCAAAGTGGACAGAGGTGCTGCTCAACATCGCTGCGCAGAAATGCTGCTCGGGTACGGTCCAATCAACTGTATTTGTACAGTTAAAATGCATTATGAAAATCACCAGTCTGTACTTGTAAGTTTAGGTGTTTCTTTACATCGACTAGATATGCCCCAGCGCAGACAACCATTTAGTATACATCCTGACTGACGTCAGGTCAGAGGTAAGGACTTACATTAAAGGCCTCCATTTTCACCAGTGTCTTCCTGTCGTTATGTTATTTCTGTCAAAGGTCAGGTCAAAGGTCAAAGGTCAGGTCAAAACGGATGAAGGTTTATTTGAATCGTGTCTTAGCCCGTTCATTAAACGCTTTTTATAAAACTTTCAAACTCACACGAGTGCCTGGCTTTTGGGAATTTGTTTAATGTCGCTTAGCAACTAATTTGAGTAAAGATTTTTTCCTTTTTTTTTTTTTTTTTGCTTTTCAATGACACAAGTGTTATTGTTGTTGATCTGTAGGAGTCCCTCTGGTGGGCAACCTGAGAACTCGTCTCCTGGCCCTTCATGTTCTGGAGGCTGTGCTGCCTGCCTGCGAGGCCAGTGTAGAGAACGACCAGATGACACAGGTACTGGAGCTGTATGCAGAGTGAAGCCTCTCAAAATTGACCCACTGGTGAGGTCCTAATAGGAGGATTTGATGAGGTAGCTGGTAAAAAGGTGAGGTCCTAATAAGAGGATATGATGAGGTAGCTGGTAAACAGGTGAGATCATAATAAGAGGAGTTGATGAGGTAGCTGGTAAAAAGGTGAGGTCCTAATAGGATATGATGAGGTAGCTGGTAAAAAGGTGAGGTCCTAATAGGAGGATATGATGAGGTAGCTGGTAAAAAGGTGAGGTCCTAATAAGAGGATTTGATGAGGTAGCTGGTAAAAGCTGAGGTCCTAATAAGAGGATTTGATGAGGTAGCTGGTAAAAAGGTCCTAATAAGAGGATTTGATGAGGTAGCTGGTAAAAAGGTGAGGTCCTAATAAGAGGATTTGACGAGGTAACTGGTAAAAGGTGAGGTCCTAATAGGAGGATTTGATGAGGTAGCTGGTAAAAAGGTGAGGTCCTAATAAGAGGATATGATGAGGTAGCTGGTAAAAGGTGAGGTCCTAATAAGAGGATATGATAAGGTGAGGTCCTAATAAGAGGATATGATGAGGTAGCTGGTAAAAGCTGAGGTCCTAATAAGAGGATTTGATGAGGTAGCTGGTAAAAAGGTCCTAATAAGAGGATTTGATGAGGTAGCTGGTAAAAAGGTGAGGTCCTAATAAGAGGATTTGACGAGGTAACTGGTAAAAGGTGAGGTCCTAATAGGAGGATTTGATGAGGTAGCTGGTAAAAAGGTGAGGTCCTAATAAGAGGATATGATGAGGTAGCTGGTAAAAGGTGTGGTCCTCCTCTAGGTGGTGGAGCGTCTCTTCTCCCTGCTGGCTGACTGTATGTGGGAAGCTCCCATCGCCCAGGCCAAGCACACCATCCAGATGAAGGAGAAAGAGCAGGAGCTGAAACTACAGGTACAGGACTACTCATAATGCTCTCTATCGCTTCTTCTTACTGTTATTATTCTTTCTTCTTCTTTCTCTTTCTTTCTTCTTCTTCTTCTTCTTCTTCTTCTTTCTCTTTCTTTATTCCTTCTTCTTCTTCTTCTTCTTCTTTCTCTTTCTTTCTTCCTTCTTCTTCTTCTTCTTCTTCTTTCTCTTTCTTTCTTCCTTCTTCTTCTTCTTCTTCTTCTTCTTCTTTCTCTTTCTTTCTTCCTTCTTCTTCTTCTTCTTCTTCTTCTTTCTCTTTCTTTCTTCCTTCTTCTTCTTCTTCTTCTTCTTTCTCTTTCTTTCTTCCTTCTTCTTCTTCTTCTTCTTCTTCTTTCTCTTTCTTTCTTCCTTCTTCTTCTTCTTCTTCTTCTTCTTTCTCTTTCTTTCTTCCTTCTTCTTCTTCTTCTTCTTCTTCTTTCTCTTTCTTTCTTCCTTCTTCTTCTTCTTCTTCTTCTTCTTCTTTCTCTTTCTTTCTTCCTTCTTCTTCTTCTTCTTCTTCTTCTTCTTCTTCTTCTTCTTTCTTCCTTCTTCTTCTTCTTCTTCTTCTTCTTTCTCTTTCTTTCTTCCTTCTTCTTCTTCTTCTTCTTCTTCTTCTTCTTCTTCTTTCTCTTTCTTTCTTCCTTCTTCTTCTTCTTCTTCTTCTTCTTCTTCTTCTTTTTCTTTCTTTCTTCTTTTTCTTTCTCGTTCTTCTTCTTCTTCTTTCTTTCTTTTCTCAGACTTTTTCTTATTATTATTTTTTTATTCTACTTTGTCTTCTTGTCTGTGAATTAACTGGCTCGCAATCTGACTAACTGATTCATCCGTCTGTCCCCAGGGTGAGGAGGAGGATGAGAACCTTCCCATCCAGGAGGTGTCGTTTGACCCGGAGAAGACTCAGTGTTGTGTGGTGGAGAATGGCCAGGGTCTGACCCACGGCAGCGGGGGGAAGGGATATGGACTGGCCTCTACCGGCATCTCCTCTGGGTGCTACCAGTGGAAGGTACAGTACATATCCTCTGTGTGCTACCAGTGGCATGTGAAAACACGCCTACTGTCCCGTTGCTAACGTTTGAGGGGAAATGGCATGTGTAAACACACCTACTGTCCCGTTGCTAACGTTTGAGGGTAAATGGCATGTGTAAACACGCCTACTGTCCCGTTGCTAACGTTTGAGGGGAAATGGCATGTGTAAACACACCTACTGTCCCGTTGCTAACGTTTGAGGGGAAATGGCATGTGTAAACACGCCTACTGTCCCGTTGCTAACGTTTGAGGGGAAATGGCATGTGTAAACACGCCTACTGTCCCGTTGCTAACGTTTGAGGGGAAATGGCATGTGTAAACACACCTACTGTCCCGTTGCTAACGTTTGAGGGGAAATGGCATGTGTAAACACGCCTACTGTCCCGTTGCTAACGTTTGAGGGTAAATGGCATGTGTAAACACGCCTACTGTCCCGTTGCTAACGTTTGAGGGGAAATGGCATGTGTAAACACACCTACTGTCCCGTTGCTAACGTTTGAGGGGAAATGGCATGTGTAAACACGCCTACTGTCCCGTTGCTAACGTTTGAGGGGAAATGGCATGTGTAAACACGCCTACTGTCCCGTTGCTAACGTTTGAGGGGAAATGGCATGTGTAAACACACCTACTGTCCCGTTGCTAACGTTTGAGGGGAAATGGCATGTGTAAACACGCCTACTGTCCCGTTGCTAACGTTTGAGGGTAAATGGCATGTGTAAACACGCCTACTGTCCCGTTGCTAACGTTTGAGGGGAAATGGCATGTGTCAGACCTCAGAAGAGCATACGTCCTGCTTGTCATCCAGCCTCTGGGGTCAAAGGAAAGCAGACTGACAGCGGTTCAAATTAACTACTGTAGAATAGCAATCCTTTGTATTTTGTATAATTTTTTGTTTGTTTGTTTTTGATCAGCTTTAATACTGCAGATAGATTGGTGGAAGCTACAATGTAATTGTCTGCATCACTTCCAATCCCCCATATATTTTTATTCTAATATATATATATATATATATATATATATATATATATATATATATATATATATATATATATACAGGGCCTTGCGAAAGTATTCGGCCCCCTTCAACTTTGCGACCTTTTGCCACATTTCAGGCTTCAAACATAAAGATATAAAACTAAAAACATTTTGTGAAGAATCAACAACAAGTGGGACACAATCATGAAGTGGAACGACATTTATTGGATATTTCAAACTTTTTTAACAAATCAAAAACTGAAAAATTGGGCGTGCAAAATTATTCAGCCCCTTTACTTTCAGTGCAGCAAACTCTCTCCAGAAGTTCAGTGAGGATCTCTGAATGATCCAATGTTGACCTAAATGACTAATGATGATAAATACAATCCACCTGTGTGTAATCAAGTCTCCGTATAAATGCACCTGCACTGTGATAGTCTCAGAGGTCCGTTAAAAGCGCAGAGAGCATCATGAAGAACAAGGAACACACCAGGCAGGTCCGAGATACTGTTGTGAAGAAGTTTAAAGCCGGATTTGGATACAAAAAGATTTCCCAAGCTTTAAACATCCCAAGGAGCACTGTGCAAGCGATAATATTGAAATGGAAGGAGTATCAGACCACTGCAAATCTACCAAGACCTGGCCGTCCCTCTAAACTTTCAGCTCATACAAGGAGAAGACTGATCAGAGATGCAGCCAAGAGGCCCATGATCACTCTGGATGAACTGCAGAGATCTACAGCTGAGGTGGGAGACTCTGTCCATAGGACAACAATCAGTCGTATATTGCACAAATCTGGCCTTTATGGAAGAGTGGCAAGAAGAAAGCCATTTCTTAAAGATATCCATAAAAAGTGTTGGTTAAAGTTTGCCACGAGCCACCTGGGAGACACACCAAACATGTGGAAAAAGGTGCTCTGGTCAGATGAAACCAAAATTGAACTTTTTGGCAAAAATGCAAAATGTTATGTTTGGCGTAAAAGCAACACAGCTCATCACACTGAACACACCATCCCCACTGTCAAACATGGTGGTGGCAGCATCATGGTTTGGGCCTGCTTTTCTTCAGCAGGGACAGGGAAGATGGTTAAAATTGATGGGAAGATGGATGGAGCCAAATACAGGACCATTCTGGAAGAAAACCTGATGGAGTCTGCAAAAGACCTGAGACTGGGACGGAGATTTGTCTTCCAACAAGACAATGATCCAAAACATAAAGCTAAATCTACAATGGAATGGTTCAAAAATAAACATATCCAGGTGTTAGAATGGCCAAGTCAAAGTCCAGACCTGAATCCAATCGAGAATCTGTGGAAAGAACTGAAAACTGCTGTTCACAAATGCTCTCCATCCAACCTCACTGAGCTCGAGCTGTTTTGCAAGGAGGAATGGGAAAAAATGTCAGTCTCTCGATGTGCAAAACTGATAGAGACATACCCCAAGCGATTTACAGCTGTAATCACAGCAAAAGGTGGCGCTACAAAGTATTAACTTAAGGGGGCTGAATAATTTTGCACGCCCAATTTTTCAGTTTTTGATTTGTTAAAAAAGTTGGAAATATCCCATAAATGTCGTTCCACTTCATGATTATGTCCCACTTGTTGTTGATTCTTCACAAAAAAATACAGTTTTATATCTTTATGTTTGAAGCCTGAAATGTGGCAAAAGGTCGCAAAGTTCAAGGGGGCCGAATACTTTCGCAAGGCACTGTATATATATATATATATATATATATATATATATATATACATACATACATACATACAGTGGGGCAAAAAAGTATTTAGTCAGGCACCAATTGTGCAAGTTCTCCCACTTAAAAAGATGAGAGAGGCCTGTAATTTTCATCATAGGTACACTTCAACTATGACAGACAAAATTAGAAAAAAAATTCCAGAAAATCACATTGTAATAAGTAATGAGCTCCCGTTCTGCTGTCTTCAGCAATGAGCTCCCATTCTGCTGAGTCTTCAGCAATGAGCTCCCATTCTGCTGAGTCTTCAGTAATGAGCTCCCGTTCTGCTGTCTTCAGTAATGAGCTCCCGTTCTGCTGTCTTCAGTAATGAGCTCCCGTTCTGCTGTCTTCAGTAATGAGCTCCCGTTCTGCTTTCTTCAGTAATGAGCTCCCGTTCTGCTGTCTCCAGTAATGAGCTCCCGTTCTGCTGTCTCCAATAATGAGCTCCCATTCTGCTGTCTTCAGTAATGAGCTCCCGTTCTCCTGTCTTCAGTAATGAGCTCCCGTTCTGCTGCATCTTCCATTAATGAGCTCCCGTTCTGCTGAGTCTTCAGTAATGAGCTCCCGTTCTGCTGTCTTCAGTAATGAGCTCCCGTTCTGGACGCGGACGCCACAGAGCTCTACCCCTGTGTCATGTTCTACAGCAGTAACCCTGGAGAGAAGGTAAGACAACGCTGAACCTAGAACCTAGTTCAACCTAGAACCTAGTTAAACCTAGGACCTAGTTAAACCTAGAGCCTAGTTGAACCTAGAGCCTAGTTAAACCTAGAACCTAGTTAAATCTATAACCTATTTAAACCTAGAACCTAGTTAAACCTAGAACCTAGTTAAACCTAGAACCTAGTTAAACTTAGAACCTAGTTAAACATTGAACCTAGTTAAACCGTTGTGGTAATGAGCTCCCATTCTGCTGTCTTCAGTAAGGAGCTCCAGTTCTGCTGCGTCTTCAGTAATGAGCTCCCGTTCTGCTGAGTCTTGAGTAATGAGCTCCCGTTCTGCTGTCTTCAGTAATGAGCTCCCGTTCTCCCGTCTTCAGTAATGAGCTCCCGTTCTGCTGAGTCTTCAGTAATGAGCTCCCGTTCTGCTGCGTCTTCAGTAATGAGCTCCCGTTCTGCTGCGTCTTCAGTAATGAGCTCCCGTTCTCCCGTCTTCAGTAATGAGCTCCCGTTCTGCTGAGTCTTCAGTAATGAGCTCCCGTTCTGCTGCGTCTTCAGTAATGAGCTCCCGTTCTGCTGAGTCTTCAGTAATGAGCTCCCGTTCTGCTGTCTTCAGTAATGAGCTCCCGTTCCGCTGTCTTCAGTAATGAGCTCCCGTTCTGCTGTCTTCAGTAATGAGCTCCCGTTCCGTTGTCTTCAGTAATGAGCTCCCGTGCTGCTGTCTTCAGTAATGAGCTCCCGTTCTACTGTCTTCAGTAATGAGCTCCCGTTCTACTGTCTTCAGTAATGAGCTCCCGTTCTGCTGTCTTCAGTAATGAGCTCCCGTTCTGCTGAGTCTTCAGTAATGAGCTCCCGTTCTGCTGTCTTCAGTAATGAGCTCCCGTTCTGCTGTCTCCAGTAATGAGCTCCCGTTCTGCTGTGTGTTCAGTAATGAGCTCCCGTTCTGCTGTCTTCAGTTATGAACTCCCGTTCTGCTGTCTTCAGTAATGAGCTCCCGTTCTGCTGTCTTCAGTAATGAGCTCCCGTTCTGCTGTCTCCAGTAATGAGCTCCCGTTCTGCTGTCACCAGTAATGAGCTCCCGTTCTGCTGTCTTCAGTAATGAGCTCCCGTTCTTCTGTCTTCAGTAATGAGCTCCCGTTCTGCTGTCTTCAGTAATGAGCTCCCGTTCTGCTGTCTTCAGTAATGAGCTCCCGTTCTGCTGTCTTCAGTAATGAGCTCCCGTTCTGCTGTCTTCAGTAATGAGCTCCCGTTCTGCTGAGTCTTCAGTAATGACCTCCCGTTCTGCTGAGTCTTCAGTAATGAGCTCCCTTTGTGGTAATGAGCTCCCGTTCTGCTGAGTCTTCAGTAATGAGCTCCAGTTCGGCTGCGTCTTCAGTAATGAGCTCCCGTTCTGCTGAGTCTTCAGTAATGAGCTCCCGTTCTGCTGTCTCCAGTAATGAGCTCCCGTTCTGCTGTCTTCAGTAATTAGCTCCCGTTCTCCTGTCTTCAGTAATGAGCTCCTGTTCTGCTGTCTTCAGTAATGAGCTCCCGCTCTGTCGAGTCTTCAGTAATGAGCTCCTGTTCTGCTGTCTTCAGTAATGAGCTCCCGTTCTGCTGTCTCCAGTAATGAGCTCACGTTCTGCTGTCTCCAGTAATGAGCTCCCGTTCTGCTGTCTTCAGTAATGAGCTCCCGTTCTCCTGTCTTCAGTAATGAGCTCCCGTTCTGCTGTCTTCAGTAATGAGCTCCCGTTCTGCTGTCTTCAGTAATGAGCTTCCGTTCTGCTGTGTCTTCAGTAATGAGCTCCCGTTTTGCTGAGTCTTCAGTAATGAGCTCCCGTTCTGCTGAGTCTTCAGTAATGAGCTCCCGTTCTGCTGAGTCTTCAGTAATGAGCTCCCGTTCTGCTGTCTTCAGTAATGAGCTCCCGTTCTGCTGTGTCCTCAGTAATGAGCTCCCGTTCTGCTGTCTTCAGTAATGAGCTCCCGTTCTGCTGAGTCTTCAGTAATGAGCTCCCGTTCTGCTGTCTCCAGTAATGAGCTCCCGTTCTGCTGTCTTCAGTAATTAGCTCCCGTTCTCCTGTCTTCAGTAATGAGCTCCTGTTCTGCTGTCTTCAGTAATGAGCTCCCGCTCTGCTGAGTCTTCAGTAATGAGCTCCCGTTCTGCTGTCTTCAGTAATGAGCTCCCGTTCTGCTGTCTTCAGTAATGAGCTCCCGTTCTGCTGTCTTCAGTAATGAGCTCCCGTTCTGCTGTCTTCAGTAATGAGCTCCCGTTCTGCTGTCTCCAGTAATGAGCTCCCGTTCTGCTGTCTTCAGTAATGAGCTCCCGTTCTGCTGTCTTCAGTAATGAGCTCCCGTTCTGCTGTCTCCAGTAATGAGCTCCCGTTCTGCTGTCTTCAGTAATGAGCTCCCGTTCTGCTGTCTTCAGTAATGAGCTCCCGTTCTGCTGTCTCCAGTAATGAGCTCCCGTTCTGCTGTCTTCAGTAATGAGCTCCCGTTCTGCTGTCTTCAGTAATGAGCTCCCGTTCTGCTGTCTTCAGTAATGAGCTCCCGTTCTGCTGTCTCCAGTAATGAGCTCCCGTTCTGCTGTCTTCAGTAATGAGCTCCCGTTCTGCTGTCTCCAGTAATGAGCTCCCGTTCTGCTGTCTCCAGTAATGAGCTCCCGTTCTGCTGTCTTCAGTAATGAGCTCCCGTTCTGCTGTCTTCAGTAATGAGCTCCCGTTCTGCTGTCTTCAGTAATGAGCTCCCGTTCTGCTGTCTTCAGTAATGAGCTCCCGTTCTGCTGTCTTCAGTAATGAGCTCCCGTTCTGCTGTCTCCAGTAATGAGCTCCCGTTCTGCTGTCTTCAGTAATGAGCTCCCGTTTCCTGTATCTCATAACATTGTGTCTTTGTTTGTTTCTACCTGTAGTTCTACATTGTGAAGGAGAACCGTGGGAACGAGGGGACGTGCGTCGGGGTGTCCCGTTGGCCTGTCCATGACTTCAACCACCGCACCACGTCAGACATGTGGCTGTACCGGGCCTACAGCGGGAACCTGTACCACAACGGAGAGCAGACCCTCACCCTCTCCTCCTTCACCCAGGGAGACTACATCACCTGTGTGTTGGACATGGAGGCACGCACCATCTCCTTCGGGAAGAACGGAGAGGTCAGAACATAAAGCTACTGTCAGTTTGAGACACCAGAGTGCCCCCCCCCTAGAGACACCAGAATGCCCCCCCGCCAGAGACACCAGAGTGCCCCCCCCCAGAGACACCAGAGAGCCCCCCCAGAGACACCAGAGTGCCCCCCCTTAGAGACACCAGAGTGCCCTCCCCTTAGAGACACCAGAGTGCCCCCCCCTAGAGACACCAGAGTGTTTGAGACAGTCTCTGCTGTGTTTACAGAAGCCTGTTATTGTTCTCCACAGGAGCCCAAGTTAGCCTTCGAGGACGTGGACGCCACAGAGCTCTACCCCTGTGTCATGTTCTACAGCAGTAACCCTGGAGAGAAGGTAAGACAACGCTGAACATAGAACCTAGTTCAACCTAGAATCTAGTTCAACCTAGAACCTAGTTAAACCTAGGACCTAGTTAAACCTAGAGCCTAGTTAAACCTAGAACCTAGTTAAATCTATAACCTATTTAAACCTAGAACCTAGTTAAACCTAGAACCTAGTTAAACCTAGAACCTAGTTAAACTTAGAACCTAGTTAAACATTGAACCTAGTTAAACATAGAACCTAGTTAAACATATAACCTAGTTAAACCTAGAACCTAGTTAAACCTAGAACCTAGTTAAACAGAACCTAGTTAAACCTAGAACGTATTTAAACCTAGAACGTATTTAAACCTAGAACCTAGTTAAACTGAACCTATTTAAACCTCAACTGTAAGGTCTGTTCAAGCTACTCGTCAGATTGTTCTATCTTGCCATTGTTAGTTCGGTCTTTATTACCTTACGCCTGTCATGTTTTTAAGTTATTCAATAACAACTTGTAACTTCACGAGAACTCAGTTGGATAAAGTGATTGTTTGATGATGAAGTTGAGGATGAGCAGGAGTAATCAGGTACCCCAAACAGACATCAAAACTCTCATCTTCAACCAGAGATCACAGTTGTTTTCAAATACTATAAAACTGTTTGGTGGAATGTGCTTTGTGGCAAGTGACATTTTACCTCCCCATTGAAAAGCAAGAAAGAAAAAAAAAGAATTGTCTTAAAATTATTTTGGAATAATTACGTCCCGTCTATTTTCAGCTTGTGCTACTTCGGGAACTGCTTGTGCGGCCCCTCGAGTGGCGCTGCGGCTTGGTACGATTCCCGGGCTGTATCACAACCGGGTGTGATTGAGAGTCCCATAGGGTGTGGCGCACAATTGGCCCGGCGTCGTCCAGGTTAGGGTTTGGCCTTTTGGTAGGCCGTCATTGTAAATAAGAATTTGTTCTTAACTGACTTGCCTAGTTAAATAAAGGTAACCCACCTAAACATAGACACGTTAGTTAGCCTAGCCTATAACCCACCTAAACATAGACACGTTAGTTAGCCTAGCCTATAACCCACCTAAACATAGACACGTTAGTTAGCCTAGCCTATAACCCACCTAAACATAGACACGTTAGTTAGCCTAGCCTATAACCCACCTAAACATAGACACGTTAGTTAGCCTAGCCTATAACCCGCCTAAACATAGACAAGTTAGTTAGCCTATAACCCACCTAAACATAGACAGGTTAGTTAGCCTAGCCTATAATCCACCTAAACATAGACACGTTAGTTAGCCTAGCCTATAACCCATCTAAACATAGACAAGTTAGTTAGCCTATAACCCATCTAAACATAGACAAGTTAGTTAGCCTAGCCTATAACCCACCTAAACATAGACAGGTTAGTTAGCCTAGCCTATAATCCACCTAAACATAGACAGGTTAGTTAGCCTATAACCCACCTAAACATAGACAGGTTAGTTAGCCTAGCCTATAACCCACCTAAACATAGACAGGTTAGTTAGCCTAGCCTATAACCCACCTAAACATAAACAATAACCGTTAAAATACACAATAACATGAGTTTGTTAAAGACAGAGCGTATTGGCATCAGAATCGTTAAGCCTGAGGCCTTCTCACCAAACAGATGGTCTTGATTCATCAACATGCGCCGTTCCATGTGGAATCATCCATCCATTTAGAAAATATCAGACAACATCCTGAATAAACTACATCCGACGTCTGTGAATCAAAAAGAAGATAAATCAGGGTTACAAACCAACCATTTTTCTTTCTTTCTATTTCCCCCCCCAACTGGCCAAATTGCAGCTGTTTCTCTGTCTCCGGGTGAAGATATGTGTCTCACTGCTCCCTAACTCTCTGTCTCCGGGTGAAGATATGTGTCTCACTGCTCCCTAACTCTCTGTCTCCGGGTGAAGATATGTGTCTCACTGCTCCCTAACTCTCTGTCTCCGGGTGTAGATATGTGTCTCACTGCTCCCTAACTCTCTGTCTCCGGGTGAAGATATGTGTCTCACTGCTCCTTAACTCTCTGTCTCCGGGGTGAAGATATGTGTCTCACTGCTCCCTAACTCTCTGTCTCCGGGTGTAGATATGTGTCTCACTGCTCCCTAACTATCTGTCTCCGGGTGTCGATATGTGTCTCACTGCTCCCTAACTCTCTGTCTCCGGGTGTAGATATGTGTCTCACTGCTCCCTAACTCTCTGTCTCCGGGTGTAGATATGTGTCTCACTGCTCCCTAACTCTCTGTCTCCGGGTGTAGATATGTGTCTCACTGCTCCCTAACTCTCTGTCTCCGGGTGTAGATATGTGTCTCACTGCTCCCTAACTCTCTGTCTCCGGGTGTAGATATATGTCTCACTGCTCCCTAACTCTCTGTCTCCGGGTGAAGATATATGTCTCACTGCTCCTTAACTCTCTGTCTCCGGGTGAAGATATGTGTCTCACTGCTCCTTAACTCTCTGTCTCCGGGTGAAGATATGTGTCTCACTGCTCCCTAACTCTCTGTCTCCGGGTGTAGATATGTGTCTCACTGCTCCCTAACTCTCTGTCTCCGGGTGAAGATATGTGTCTCACTGCTCCCTAACTCTCTGTCTCCGGGGTGAAGATATGTGTCTCACTGCTCCCTAACTCTCTGTCTCCGGGTGAAGATATGTGTCTCACTGCTCCCTAACTCTCTGTCTCCGGGTGAAGATATGTGTCTCACTGCTCCCTAACTCTCTGTCTCCGGGGTGAAGATATGTGTCTCACTGCTCCCTAACTCTCTGTCTCCGGGTGAAGATATGTGTCTCACTGCTCCCTAACTCTCTGTCTCCGGGTGAAGATATGTGTCTCACTGCTCCCTAACTCTCTGTCTCCGGGGTGTAGATATGTGTCTCACTGCTCCCTAACTCTCTGTCTCCGGGGTGAAGATATGTGTCTCACTGCTCCCTAACTCTCTGTCTCCGGGGTGAAGATATGTGTCTCACTGCTCCCTAACTCTCTGTCTCCGGGTGAAGATATGTGTCTCACTGCTCCCTAACTCTCTGTCTCTGGGTGTAGATATGTGTCTCACTGCTCCCTAACTCTCTGTCTCCGGGTGAAGATATGTGTCTCACTGCTCCCTAACTCTCTGTCTCCGGGGTGAAGATATGTGTCTCACTGCTCCCTAACTCTCTGTCTCCGGGGTGAAGATATGTGTCTCACTGCTCCCTAACTCTCTGTCTCCGGGGTGAAGATATATGTCTCACTGCTCCCTAACTCTCTGTCTCCGGGTGAAGATATGTGTCTCACTGCTCCCTAACTCTCTGTCTCCGGGTGTAGATATGTGTCTCACTGCTCCCTAACTCTCTGTCTCCGGGTGTAGATATGTGTCTCACTGCTCCCTAACTCTCTGTCTCCGGGTGTAGATATGTGTCTCACTGCTCCCTAACTCTCTGTCTCCGGGTGAAGATATGTGTCTCACTGCTCCCTAACTCTCTGTCTCCGGGTGAAGATATGTGTCTCACTGCTCCCTAACTCTCTGTCTCCGGGTGAAGATATGTGTCTCACTGCTCCCTAACTCTCTGTCTCCGGGTGAAGATCTGTGTCTCACTGCTCCCTAACTCTCTGTCTCCGGGTGTGTCTCACTGCTCCCTAACTCTCTGTCTCCGGGTGTAGATATGTGTCTCACTGCTCCCTAACTCTCTGTCTCCGGGTGTAGATATGTGTCTCACTGCTCCCTAACTCTCTGTCTCCGGGGTGAAGATATGTGTCTCACTGCTCCCTAACTCTCTGTTCTAGGTGAAGATCTGTGATATGCAGATGCGGGGTACCCCTCGTGACCTCCTGCCCGGTGATCCTATCTGCAGCCCTGTGGCCACAGTCCTGGCCGAGGCCACCACACAGCTCATCAGGATCCTGCACCGCACGGACCACTGGACACACTGCATCAACAAGATCATGATGGAGAGGCTACACAAAATCAAACCCTGCTTCAGAGACTCAGCCAACGGTACTGGAGGAGGAGGTGAGAGGAGAGGAGGGGAGGGGGGGCGAGAAGGGAGGAGGGGAGGGGAGAGAGAGGGGAAAGGAGAGGAGAGGAGAGGAGAGGGGAGGAGAGAGGAGAGGAGGAGAGGGGGGAGAGGGGAGGGGGGGTGAGGAGGGGAGGGTAGGAGAGGAGAGGGGAGAAGAGGAGAGGAGGGGAGAGGAGGGGGGAGAGGAGAGGAGGAGACAAGGGGAGAAGAGAGGAGGAGACTAGAGGGGGGAGAGGAGAGGAGGAGACAAGGGGAGAGGAGAGGGGTGAGAGGAGATGAGGAGACAAGGGGAGAGGAGAGGGGGAGAGAAGAGTAGAGGAGGTGAGAGGACAGAGAAGAGAGGTTGAGGAGAGGTGAGAGGACATTAGAGAAGGGAGGTTGAGGAGAGGAGAGAGGAGGTGAGAGGACATTAGAGAAGGGAGGTTGAGGAGAGGAGAGAAGGTGAGAGGACATTAGAGAAGGGAGGTTGAGGAGAGGAGGTGAGAGGACATTAGAGAAGGGAGTTTGAGGAGAAGAGAGGAGGTGAGAGGACATTAGAGAAGGGAGGTTGAGGAGAGGAGGTGAGAGGACATTAGAGAAGGGAGGTTGAGGAGAGGAGAGAAGGTGAGAGGACATTAGAGAAGGGAGGTTGAGGAGAGGAGGTGAGAGGACATTAGAGAAGGGAGTTTGAGGAGACATAGGAGGAGGCTTCTGTTGCTCATTGGATAACGTTAGGGCTTGTATTGCTCATTGGATAAAGTTAGGGCTTGTGTTGCTTCATTTGAATTTCCTGACTTTTCCACATGTTGACCAGCCTGATTTAAACATAATTTCTGTGAGTTAATATTAAAAGCCCCACAGTCAGCACCATCACATGTACAGTAACACATCATGTGACACATCAGGTCAGAGGTTAAAGAAGAGTCGTTCGGTGCAGAGCAGAGAGGAGCATGACGCCCAGAGGGACTCGTCCAGGGACCCCCAGAGAGGGGAGGAGGAGAGGGGCCGGCCGGGACACGGGAGCCGCCAGGGGCATGGAGGTCTGGGGGAACTCTCTGACCACCACCTCAGGACCCTCTGTACAGAGGTCTGTCTATCTATTGACTGAGCTTTTGTTGTGATTACCAGTCTTTATTAGCCTGGGTACCATTCTGTTTCTGATATTATTCCACAATGTTTTTGGCATGATTGTGGAATGTTAGCACAAACATACTGGTACCCAGGCTAATAGTTTATAATTTATTTGAAAGAAACACTTGCCAACACCTTGACACACCACACCTTGACAACCAACACCTTGACAACCAACACCTTGACACCACACCTTGACACACCACACCTTGACAACCAACACCTTGACAACCAACACCTTGACACCACACCTTGACACACCACACCTTGACACACAACACCTTGACACACCACACCCTGACACCCCACACCTTGACACACAACACCTTGACACACCACACCTTGACACACCACACCTTGACACACCACACCTTGACACCACACCTTGACAACCCACACCTTGACACACCACACATTGACACACCACACCTTGACACACCACACCTTGACACCACACCTTGACACACCACACCTTGACACACCACACCTTGACACACCACACCTTGACACACCACACCTTGACACACCACACCTTGACACACCACACCTTGACACCCCACACCTTGACACACCACACCTTGACACCACACCTTGACACACCACACCTTGACACACCACACCTTGACACCCCACACCTTAACACACCACACCTTGACACAATACACCTTGACACACCACACCTTGACACAACACACCTTGACACACCACACCTTGACACACCACACCTTGACACCCCACACCTTGACACACCACACCTTGACACACCACACCTTGACACACCACACCTTGACACACCACACCTTGACACACCACACCTTGACACCACACCTTGACACACCACACCTTGACACACCACACCTTGACACAACACACCTTGACACACCACACCTTGACACACCACACCTTGACACCCCACACCTTGACACACCACACCTTGACACAACACACCTTGACACACCACACCTTGACACAACACACCTTGACACACCACACCTTGACACACCACACCTTGACACACCACACCTTGACACACCACACCTTGACACAACACACCTTGACACACCACACCTTGACACAACACACCTTGACACACCACACCTTGACACACCACACCTTGACACACCACACCTTGACACACCACACCTTGACACACCACACCTTGACACACCACACCTTGACACCCCACACCTTGACAACCCACACCTTGACACCACACCTTGACACACCACACCTTGACACACCACACCTTGACACACCACACCTTGACAACCCACACCTTGACACCACACCTTGACACACCACACCTTGACACACCACACCTTGACACACCACACCTTGACAACCCACACCTTGACACACCACACCTTGACACACCACACCTTGACACACCACACCTTGACACACCACACCTTGACAACCCACACCTTGACAACCCACACCTTGACACACCACACCTTGACACACCACACCTTGACACACCACACCTTGACACACCACACCTTGACAACCCACACCTTGACACACCACACCTTGACACACCACACCTTGACACACCACACCTTGACACACCACACCTTGACAACCCACACCTTGACAACCCACACCTTGACACACCACACCTTGACACACCACACCTTGACACACCACACCTTAACACACCACACCTTGACACACCACACCTTGATACACCACACCTTGACACCACACCTTGACACCACACCTTGACAACACCTTGACACAACACACCTTGACAACCCACACCTTGACACCACACCTTGACACACCACACCTTGACAACCCACACCTTGACACCACACCTTGACACACCACACCTTGACACACCACACCTTGACACACCACACCTTGACTCCACACCTTGACACACCACACCTTGACACACCACACCTTGACACACCACACCTTGATACACCACACCTTGACACCACACCTTGACACCACACCTTGACAACACCTTGACACAACACACCTTGACAACCCACACCTTGACACCACACCTTGACACACCACACCTTGACACACCACACCTTGACAACCCACACCTTGACACCACACCTTCACACCACACCTTGACAACACCTTGACACAACACACCTTGACAACCCACACCTTGACACCACACCTTGACACCACACCTTGACACCACACCTTGACACACCACACCTTGACACACCACACCTTGACACACCACACCTTGACACACCACACCTTGACACACCACACCTTGACACACCACACCTTGACACACCACACCTTGACACAACACACCTTGACACAACACACCTTGACACACCACACCTTGACACACCACACCTTGACACACCACACCTTGACAGCACCGCACCATGACAACAGAGGCAGCTCTTATGTTGCAGTTCAAACTAAATAAACTACAGTATGTGATGTAACATCAGGATATTTATATTGGTAATAACTGTGTAATTTACATGTCATATTTCTAAGTAGTGTGTGAACTACTTGTGAACTGGAGCAGCAGTTGCTATTTCAGAGGTCGCGGTCTGTCCTAAAGGCCTTCCGTGTTGAACTCTTAGGTGTGGCCTGTGCTGGCGGTGATGGGGGGTGCCGACGCAGGGCTGCGCGTTGGGGGGCGCTGTGTTCACAAACAGACCGGTCGGCATGCTACTCTCCTGGGCGTGGTGAAGGAGGGGAGCACCTCAGCCAAGGTGCAGTGGGACGAGGCTGAGATCACCATCAGGTATTAACATTATGGTTGACCCTGCAGGTCCTGGTACCCTGGTCCCAGATCTGTTTGTGCTCTCTTGTCTGATGGAATTCTCATGGCTTGACAATGACAAGGGAATAGGCAGAATCTGATCTGAGAACAGACTAAGGTATTGGTAGGAACTAATCTGAGACCAGGTTAAGGTCTTGAGAGAAACTGATCTGAGAACAGACTAAGGTATTGGTAGAAACTGATCTGAGAACAGGCTAAGGTCTTGATAGAAACGGATCTGAGAACAGGCTAAAGTCTTAATAGAAACGGATCTGAGAACAGGCAGGCTAAGGTCTTGATAGAAACTGATCTGAGAACAGGCTAAGGTCTTGATAGAAACTGATCTGAGACCAGGCTAAGGTCTTGATAGAAACTGATCTGAGACCAGGCTAAGATCTTGATAGAAACTGATCTGAGACCAGGCTAAGGTCTTGATAGAAACTGATCTGAGACCAGGCTAAGATCTTGATAGAAACTGATCTGAGAACAGGCTAAGGTCTTGATAGAAACTGATCTGAGAACAGGCTACGGTCTTGAGAGAAGCAAAGCGTATTATTAGGGCTGGCACAATTATAGCATAATCTTTTCACAAACAATTATGGACAATAACCATGATCTCCCCCCCCCCCCCCCCCCCCCTTCAAAAATAACCGTCATAATCGTCTGAATAAATATCTACACAGGCTGATAGATAGTATCTACACTGGCTGATGGATAGTATCTACACTGGCTGATAGTATCTACACTGGCTGATAGATATACACTGGCTGATAGTATCTACACTGGCTGATAGATAGTATCTACACTGGCTGATAGATAGTATCTACACTGGCTGATAGATAGTATCTACACAGGCTGATAGATAGTATCTACACTGGCTGATAGATATACACTGGCTGATAGTATCTACACTGGCTGATAGATAGTATCTACACTGGCTGATAGATATACACTGGCTGATAGTATATACACTGGCTGATAGATAGTATCTACACTGGCTGATAGTATCTACACAGGCTGATAGATAGTATCTACACTGGCTGATAGATATACACTGGCTGATAGTATCTACACTGGCTGATAGTATCTACACTGGCTGATAGATAGTATCTACACTGGCTGATAGATAGTATCTACACTGGCTGATAGATAGTATCTACACTGGCTGATAGTATCTACACTGGCTGATAGATATACACTGGCTGATAGATATACACTGGCTGATAGTATCTACACTGACTGATAGTATCTACACTGGCTGATAGATAGTATCTACACTGGCTGATAGTATCTACACTGGCTGATAGATATACACTGGCTGATAGATAGATAGATACTATCTACACTGGCTGATAGATAGATAGATACTATCTACACTGGCTGATAAAAAGATACTATCTACACTGGCTGATAGATAGATACTGTCTACACTGGCTGATAGATAGCTACTATCTACACTGGCTGATAGATAGTATCTACAATGGCTGACAGATAGTATCTACACTGGCTGATAGATATACACTGGCTGATAGATGTAATCTACACTGGCTGATAGATATGCACTGGCTGACAGATATACATACACTGGCTATAGATATACACTGGCTGATAGATGCTATCTACACTGGCTGATAGATGCTATCTACACTGGCTGATAGATGATATCTACACTGGCTGATAGATAGTATCTACACTGGCTGATAGATAGTATCTACACTGGCTGATAGATAGTATCTACACTGGCTGATAGATAGTATTTACACTGGCTGATGGATAGTATCTACACTGGCTGATAGATAGTATCTACACTGGCTGATAGATAGTATCTACACTGGCTGATAGATAGTATCTACACTGGCTGATAGATAGTATCTACACTGGCTGATAGATATACACTGGCTGATAGTATCTACACTGGCTGATAGATAGTATCTACACTGGCTGATAGTATCTACACAGGCTGATAGATAGTATATACACTGGCTGATAGATATACACTGGCTGATAGTATCTACACTGACTGATAGATAGTATCTACACTGGCTGATAGTATCTACACTGGCTGATAGATAGTATCTACACTGGCTGATAGTATCTACACTGGCTGATATATATACACTGGCTGATAGTATCTACACTGACTGATAGTATCTACACAGGCTGATAGATAGTATCTACACTGGCTGATAGATAGTATCTACACTGGCTGATAGATAGTATCTACACTGGCTGATAGTATCTACACTGGCTGATAGATAGTATCTACACTGGCTGATAGATATACACTGGCTGATAGTATATACACTGGCTGATAGTATCTACACTGACTGATAGTATCTACACTGGCTGATAGATAGTATCTACACTGGCTGATAGTATCTACACTGGCTGATAGATATACACTGGCTGATAGATAGATAGATACTATCTACACTGGCTGATAGATAGATAGATACTATCTACACTGGCTGATAGATAGATACTATCTACACTGGCTGATAGATAGATACTGTCTACACTGGCTGATAGATAGATACTATCTACACTGGCTGATAGATAGATACTATCTACACTGGCTGATAGATAGATACTATCTACACTGGCTGATGGATACTATCTACAATGGCTGACAGATAGTATCTACACTGGCTGATAGATATACACTGGCTGATAGATGTAATCTACACTGGCTGATAGATATACACAGGCTATAGATATACACTGGCTGATAGATGCTATCTACACTGGCTGATAGATGCTATCTACACTGGCTGATAGATGATATCTACACTGGCTGATAGATAGTATCTACACTGGCTGATAGATAGTATCTACACTGGCTGATAGATAGTATCTACACTGGCTGATAGATAGTATCTACACTGCCTGATAGATAGTATCTACACTGGCTGATAGATAGTATTTACACTGGCTGATGGATAGTATCTACACTGGCTGATAGATAGTATCTACACTGGCTGATATATAATATCTACACTGGCTGACAGATGGTATCTACAGATTGTATCTACACTGGCTGATAGATATACACTGGCTGATAGATATAATCTACACTGGCTGATAGATATACACTGGCTGACAGATATACACTGGCTATAGATATACACTGGCTGATAGATCCTATCTACACTGGCTGATAGATAGTATCTACACTGGCTGATGGATATAATCTACACTGGCTGATAGATATACACTGGCTGATGGATAGTATCTACACTGGCTGATGGATATACACTGACTGATAGATAGTATCTACACTGGCTGATAGATATACACTGGCTGATAGATAGTACCTACACTGGCTGATAGATAGTATCTACACTGGCTGATAGTATCTACACTGGCTGATAGATAGTATCTACACTGGCTGATAGTATCTACACTGGCTGATAGATATACACTGGCTGATAGATAATATCTACACTGTCTGTATTGACTGGCTATGTTCACATCAATATGCTGTAAACCTCCATAACCCAGCTCTGTTTCAGTACTTTCCTCCATAACCACCCACCCCACCATGCTTCTAGCCACCCTCATCCACTACCGTTAATACCTCCTGTATAGTCATCCATTATCCTCCCAAGGACTTATCCACCATCATCCATATCCCGTACGTAACCTATTGACTCGTTCATTTACTGGTCCCTTCTCTGCATGGTACCATTGTACCGCCAGCCCTCCTCCACCCATCCACCTAGCCTGGTCCCAGATCTGTTAATGCAAGGCAAACTCCTGAGGTGTCATTGTTGTCATGCTAAACATTGACGTGACAAATCCATAAGGAGATGGCAAGAGAGTAGAAACAGACTGGCACCCAGGCCAGACTACAATCCCTCCCCCAGACTACCATCCCTCCCTCCCCCAGACTACCATCCATCTATCCCCCAGACTACCATCCATCCCCCAGACTACCATCCATCCCTCCCCCAGACTACCATCCATCCCTCCCCCAGACTACCATCCCTCCCTCCCCCAGACTACCATCCCTCCCTCCCCCAGACTACCATCCATCCCCCAGACTACCATCCCTCCCTCCCCCAGACTACCATCCATCCCTCCCCCAGACTACCATCCATCCCCCAGACTACCATCCATCCCTCCCCCAGACTACCATCCATCCCTCCCTGAGACTACCATCCCTCCCCCAGACTACCATCCCTCCCCCAGACTACCATCCATCCCCCAGACTACCATCCATCCCCCAGACTACCATCCATCCCCCAGACTACCATCCATCCCTCCCCCAGACTACCATCCATCCCTCCCCCAGACTACCATCCCTCCCCCAGACTACCATCCATCCCCCAGACTACCATCCATCCCTCCCCCAGACTACCATCCATCCCTCCCCGAGACTACCATCCCTCCCTCCCCCAGACTACCATCCCTCCCCCAGACTACCATCCCTCCCTCCCCCAGACTACCATCCATCCATCCTCCAGACTACCATCCCTCCCCCAGACTACCATCCATCCCTCCCCCAGACTACCATCCCTCCCCCAGAATACCATCCATCCCCCAGACTACCATCCATCCCCCAGAATACCATCCATCCCCCAGACTACCATCCATCCTCCACTCTACCATGTCTTCCTCTCTTCCTCTCCTTCTCTCCTTACTCTGTGTTTCCTTTGTGTTCCTCCTCCTCTGGTTCTTGGTTAAAGCTTCCCATCTTTCTGGTCGCCTAGTGACACTCCCCTGTACAACCTGGAGCCCTGCGAGCCGCTGCCCTTTGACGTGGCACGCTTCCGAGGCCTCACCGCATCCCTGCTCCTCGACCTCACCTATCTCACCTCCATCCACGAGGACGCTGGGAAGCTGAGCGCCCGGCGCCACGAGAAGCGGCACCGTAGCAGCGGAGGCCACGATACGACGACGGCGACGACGACCGCCACGACAAACGATGACTTCAACAACAAAACTGGTGAGACGGAGCAGAGCCACCAACACAGGGTCTCCCCAGACCCCAAAGACACTACAACAACAACGGGGACCGTCACCACGACGACAACCTCTGATCTGAGGGTGTCACACAGCCTGGACGAGGTCAAAGCCCACGCGGTGCCCAACTCGAAATCAGAGAGCGAGATCTCCTCCTGCGCCTTGGACTCCCAACACCAGGCTGGAGGAGGACCAGAGACCCTCTCCCCTGCTCCTCAGACCCCCCAGGAGGGCAACAGGAAGAAGGGCCACGAGGGCCGAGGCCACGATGGCTCTCCCTCCTCAGGGGCCAGTCAGTCTGAGATCCATGCGGTGCAGCTGTCCTACCTCTACCTGGGGGCCATGAAGGCCCTCAGCACGCTGCTCTCCTGCTCCAAGTATGTTGAGCTGCTGCTCATACCCAAGGTTAGTAATCTGTCATCAGGGTTGTGGGTTCGAATCCCGCATTGCTCTCACATCATATAGTACCTCTCAGAGAAATGCGGAAAATGTCTCTGGCCCCAAGTATACTGAATATGTGTTTAGTCAATCAAAGTGTCTGCTATTGGCCCACTCTGTAATAGGTCCAGATTCAATTACAGTGTCTGCTAATGGCCCACTCTGTAATAGATCCAGGTTCAATCAAGGTGTCTGCTATTGGCCCACTCTGTAATAGGTCCAGGTTCAATCAAGGTGTCTGCTAACGGCCCACTCTGTAATAGGTCCAGGTTCAATTAAGGTGTCTGCTATTGGCCCACTCTGTAATAGATCCAGGTTCAATTACAGTGTCTGCTATTGGCCCACTCTGTAATAGATCCAGGTTCAATCAAGGTGTCTGCTATTGGCCCACTCTGTAATAGGTCCAGGTTCAATCAAGGTGTCTGCTAACGGCCCACTCTGTAATAGGTCCAGGTTCAATTAAGGTGTCTGCTATTGGCCCACTCTGTAATAGATCCAGGTTCAATTACAGTGTCTGCTAATGGCCCACTCTGTAATAGGTCCAGGTTCAATCAAGGTGTCTGCTATTGGCCCACTCTGTAATAGGTCCAGGTTCAATCAAGGTGTCTGCTAACGGCCCACTCTGTAATAGGTCCAGGTTCAATCAAGGTGTCTGCTATTGGCCCACTCTGTAATAGGTCCAGGTTCAATCAAAGGTGTCTGCTATTGGCCCACTCTGTAATAGATCCAGGTTCAATTACAGTGTCTGCTAATGGCCCACTCTGTAATAGGTCCAGGTTCAATCAAGGTGTCTGCTATTGGCCCACTCTGTAATAGGTCCAGGTTCAATCAAGGTGTCTGCTAACGGCCCACTCTGTAATAGGTCCAGGTTCAATCAAGGTGTCTGCTATTGGCCCACTCTGTAATAGGTCCAGGTTCAATCAAGGTGTCTGCTAACGGCCCACTCTGTAATAGGTCCAGGTTCAATCAAGGTGTCTGCTATTGGCCCACTCTGTAATAGGTCCAGGTTCAATCAATGTTGTCTGCTATTGGCCCACTCTGTAATAGATCCAGGTTCAATTACAGTGTCTGCTAATGGCCCACTCTGTAATAGGTCCAGGTTCAATTACAGTGTCTGCTATTGGCCCACTCTGTAATAGGTCCAGGTTCAATCAAAGGTGTCTGCTAATGGCCCACTCTGTAATAGATCCAGGTTCAATTACAGTGTCTGCTAATGGCCCACTCTGTAATAGATCCAGGTTCAATTACAGTGTCTGCTAATGGCCCACTCTGTAATAGGTCCAGGTTCAATTACAGTGTCTGCTATTGGCCCACTCTGTAATAGGTCCAGGTTCAATTACAGTGTCTGCTAATGGCCCACTCTGTAATAGGTCCAGGTTCAATTACAGTGTCTGCTAATGGCCCACTCTGTAATAGGTCCAGGTTCAATTACAGTGTCTGCTATTGGCCCACTCTGTAATAGGTCCAGGTTCAATCAAAGGTGTCTGCTATTGGCCCACTCTGTAATAGATCCAGGTTCAATTACAGTGTCTGCTATTGGCCCACTCTGTAATAGATCCAGGTTCAATTACAGTGTCTGCTATTGGCCCACTCTGTAATAGATCCAGGTTCAATCAAGGTGTCTGCTATTGGCCCACTCTGTAATAGGTCCAGGTTCAATCAAGGTGTCTGCTAACGGCCCACTCTGTAATAGGTCCAGGTTCAATCAAGGTGTCTGCTATTGGCCCACTCTGTAATAGGTCCAGGTTCAATTAAAGTGTCTGCTAATGACCCACTCTGTAATAGGTCCATGTTCAATTACAGTGTCTGCTAATGGCCCACTCTGTAATAGGTCCAGGTTCAATTACAGTGTCTGCTAATGGCCCACTCTGTAATAGGTCCAGGCTCAGCCGGAGCCTGCTCCCAGTGGACACAATGCAGACCTGAACGCCGGGTCCACTCCTAGTGGCGCAGCGCCCTCGCCCGTGTGCCAGGAGGAAGTTGAGATGAGGGCGGCACTGCAGTTCCTGATGCGTCACATGGTCAAGCGGGCCGTGATGAGGTCACCCATCAAGCGGGCGTTAGGATTGGCCGATTTGGAGAGGGCTCAGGCCATGATCTATAAATTGGTGGTCAGCGGGCTGCTGGACGAACACTGCAGTGGGGGCAAGTCCAGACCTGGTGAGTAACACTGAGGGAAGTAACATGTTGTTTGTTAGGGAAGGCTTTTCCATCTCTGGCCCTGGACTGGGGTCTTCCTGGGGTCTTCCTGGGGCCCTCCTGGGGTCTTCCTGGGGCCTTCCTGGGGTCTTCCTGGGGTCTTCCTGGGGTTTTCCTGGGGCCCTCCTGGGGCCTTCCTGGGGCCTTCCTGGGGCCCTCCTGGGGTCTTCCTGGGGTTTTCCTGGGGCCTTCCTGGGGCCCTCCTGGGGTCTTCATGGGGTCTTCCTGGGTCCTTCCTGGGGCCCTCCTGGGGTCTTCCTGGGGTCTAAACATATATTGATGTGGTTGACAACACATCCAGGATTACAAGCTAGCTAGCTACTTACCTTGAAGGCTTCTCAGTCGATCTGATGTTGTAACGTGTCAAGAAATTTAAAGAGAAAAAAAACTCTGTACTAACTCTGTTCTAACTCTGTAACTCTGTTCTAACTCTGTTCTATCTCTGTACTAACTCTGTTCTAACTCTGATCTAACTCTGATCTAACTCTGATCTAACTCTGATCTAACTCTGTAACTCTGTTCTAACTCTGTTCTAACTCTGTAACTCTGTACTAACTCTGTTCTAACTCTGTTCTAACTCTGTTCTAACTCTGTACTAACTCTGTACTAACTCTGATCTAACTCTGTTCTAACTCTGTTCTAACTCTGTTCTAACTCTACTAATTCTGTTCTAATTCTGTACTAACTCTGTTCTAACTCTGTTCTAACTCTGTACTAACTCTGTACTAACTCTGTTCTAACCCTGTAACTCTGTACTAAGTGTGTGTGGTCTCTCTTCCGGTGTGTTAGCTGACCCAGAGTGTGAGGAGGGTGTGCAGGGAGAGCAGCAGGCTCAGACCCCCATCACCACCAGCCCCTCTGCCTCCAGCACCACCTCCTTCATGAGCTCCTCTCTGGAGGACACGACCACAGCCACTACACCTGTTACTGACACAGAGACCGTCCCTGCCTCGGAGTCCCCTGGGGTCATGCCTCTTAGCCTGCTCAGGTAAATAGAACCTCTATATACACACACACACACACACACACACACACACACACACACACACTGTGGATACCTTTTAAAGTCAAGCCATGTCTCGTCTTCACAGGCAGATGTTCTCAAGCTACCCAACCACCACTCTGCTGCCAACGCGTCGTGCCCAGACGCCCCCGGTGTCTTCTCTCCCCACGTCTCCCTCTGATGAGGTGGGCCGGAGACAGAGCCTCTCCTCCCCTGAGACCCAGACCTCCAGACCAGCCAACAGGACAGGGACATGTATGTACTACACACATAGACACAGAGCCTCTCCTCCCCTGAGACCCAGACCTCCAGACCAGCCAACAGGACCGGGACATGTATGTACTACACACATAGACACAGAGCCTCTCCTCCCCTGAGACCCAGACCTCCAGACCAGCCAACAGGACAGGGACATGTATGTACTACACACACACACACACACACACACACACACACACACACACACACATATATAGACACAGAGCCTCTCCTCCCCTGAGACCCAGACCTCCAGACCATGGTAACATCCTGTTTGTCTCTGTATGTGATGGTAACATCCTGTTTGTCTCTGTATGTGATGGTAAAATCCTGTTTGTCTCTCTATGTGATGGTAACATCCTGTTTGTCTCTGTATGTGATGGTAACATCCAGTTTGTCTCTGTATGTGATGGTAACATCCTGTTGGTCTCTGTATGTGATGGTAACATCCTGTTTGTCTCTGTATGTGATGGTAACATCCTGTTTGTCTCTGTATGTGATGGTAACATCCTGTTTGTCTCTGTATGTGATGGTAACGTCCTGTTTGTCTCTGTATGTGATGGTAACATCCTGTTTGTCTCTGTATGTGATGGTAACATCCTGTTTGTCTCTGTATGTGATGGTAACATCCTGTTTGTCTCTGTATGTGATGGTAACATCCTGTTTGTCTCTGTATGTGATGGTAACTTCCTGTCCTCTAATTATTGTCCTCTCTAGCCCTGTCGGACCCCAGCAGCAGACTGTCCACCTCCCCTCCCCCCCCGGCCATCGCTGTGCCCCTCCTGGAGATGGGCTTCTCTCTGAGGCAGATCACCAAGGCTCTGGAGGCTACAGGGACAGGTACAGACTTCACTCACTATACACTACCTCATACCAAGACTACAGGTACAGACTTCACTACATTACCTTATACCAAGACTACAGGTACAGACTTCACTACATTACCTCATACCAAGACTACAGGTACAGACTTCACTACACTACCTCATACCAAGACTACAGGTACAGACTTCACTACATTACCTCATACCAAGACTACAGGTACAGACTTCACTACACTACCTCATACCAAGACTACAGGTACAGACTTCACTACACTACCTCATACCAAGACTACAGGTACAGACTTCACTACATTACCTCATACCAAGACTACAGGTACAGACTTCACTACACTACCTCATACCAAGACTACAGGTACAGACTTCACTATACATTACCTCATACCAAGACTACAGGTACAGACTTCACTATACACTACCTCATACCAAGACTACAGGTACAGACTTCACTATACACTACCTCATACCAAGACTACAGGTACAGACTTCACTATACATTATCTCATACCAAGACTACAGGTACAGACTTCACTATACACTACCTCATACCAAGACTACAGGTACAGACTTCACTATACACTACCTCATACCAAGACTACAGGTACAGACTTCACTATACACTACCTCATACCAAGACTACAGGTACAGACTTCACTATACACTACCTCATACCAAGACTACAGGTACAGACTTCACTATACACTACCTCATACCAAGACTACAGGTACAGACTTCTCTATACACTACCTCATACCAAGACTACAGGTACAGACTTCAAGTCAAATGTTATTGGTCACATACACATGGTTAGCAGATGTTAATGCGAGTGTAGCGAAATGCTCGTGCTTCTAGTTCCAATGAGTAACAACCAATAAGTACAATAACTACCTAATACACACAAATCTAAGTAAAGAAATGAATAAGAATATGTACATATAAATATATGAATGAGTGATGGTACCGAACGGCATAGGCAAGATGTAGTAGATGGTATAGAGTACAGTATATACATATGAGATGAGTAATGTAGGCTATGGAAACATTATTGAAGTGACTAGTGATCCATTTATTAAAGTGGCCAATGATATCAGGTCTGTATGTTGGCAGCAGCCTCTCTATGTTAGTGATGGCTGTTTGACAGTCTGATGGGACCGCCGAGTGTTGTAGTGTGTAAAAATTGTCTGTCCTGGGTTGTAACACTCACTACCGAGTTCCAAACTGCCTCTGTAAGCAACGACAGCACAAGAACTGTTCGTCGGGAGCTTCATGAAATGGGTTTCCATGGCTGAGCAGCTGCACACAAGCCTAAGATCACCATGTGGGCAATGCCAAGCGTCAGGCTGGAGTGGTGTAAAGCTCGCCGCCATTGGACTCTGGAGCAGTGGAAACACGTTCTCTAGAGTGATGAATCACGCTTCACCATCTGGCAGTCCGACTGACAAATCTGGTTTTGGCGGATGACAGGAGAACGCGAACCTGCCCTAATGCATAGTGCCAACTGTAAAGTTTGGTGGAGGAGGAATAATGGTCTGGGGCTGTTTTTCATGGTTCGGACTAGGCTCCTCAGTTCCAGTGAAGGGGAATCTTAATGCTACAGCATACGAGGATATTCTAGACTATTCTGTGCTTCCAACAAGTTTGGGGAAGGCCGTTTCCTGTTTCACCCCCCCCCATGGTAGCCCAACACTCTAACCTCGTGGCTACCTGCTCTCCCCCCACCCCCCCCCCGTTAGCAGCAAAACTGATGTTTATTTCACCAACAGTATGTCATCAGTTCCTATCCCCCCCCCGTTAGCACCAACAGTATGTCATCAGTTCCTATCCCCCCCCCCCGTTAGCACCAACAGTATGTCATCAGTTCCTATCCCCCCCCCCCGTTAGCACCAACAGTATGTCATCAGTTCCTATCCCCCCCCCCCCGTTAGCACCAACAGTATGTCATCAGTTCCTATCCCCCCCCCCCGTTAGCACCAACAGTATGTCATCAGTTCCTATCCCCCCCCCGTTAGCACCAACAGTATGTCATCAGTTCCTATCCCCCCCCCGTTAGCACCAACAGTATGTCATCAGTTCCTATCCCCCCCCCCGTTAGCACCAACAGTATGTCATCAGTTCCTATCCCCCCCCCGTTAGCACCAACAGTATGTCATCAGTTCCTATCCCCCCCCCGTTAGCACCAACAGTATGTCATCAGTTCCTATCCCCCCCCCCCGTTAGCACCAACAGTATGTCATCAGTTCCTATCCCCCCCCCCCCGTTAGCACCAACAGTATGTCATCAGTTCCTATCCCCCCCCGTTAGCACCAACAGTATGTCATCAGTTCCTATCCCCCCCCCGTTAGCACCAACAGTATGTCATCAGTTCCTATCCCCCCCCCCCCCGTTAGCACCAACAGTATGTCATCAGTTCCTATCCCCCCCCCCGTTAGCACCAACAGTATGTCATCAGTTCCTATCCCCCCCCCCCGTTAGCACCAACAGTATGTCATCAGTTCCTATCCCCCCCCCCGTTAGCACCAACAGTATGTCATCAGTTCCTATCCCCCCCCCGTTAGCACCAACAGTATGTCATCAGTTCCTATCCCCCCCCCGTTAGCACCAACAGTATGTCATCAGTTCCTATCCCCCCCCCCCGTTAGCACCAACAGTATGTCATCAGTTCCTATCCCCCCCCCGTTAGCACCAACAGTATGTCATCAGTTCCTATCCCCCCCCCCCGTTAGCACCAACAGTATGTCATCAGTTCCTATCCCCCCCGTTAGCACCAACAGTACGTCATCAGTTCCTATCCCCCCCCCCCCCCCGTTAGCACCAACAGTATGTCATCAGTTCCTATCCCCCCCCCCGTTAGCACCAACAGTATGTCATCAGTTCCTATCCCCCCCCCCCGTTAGCACCAACAGTATGTCATCAGTTCCTATCCCCCCCCCCATTAGCACCAACAGTATGTCATCAGTTCCTATCCCCCCCCCCGTTAGCACCAACAGTATGTCATCAGTTCCTATCCCCCCCCCCCGTTAGCACCAACAGTATGTCATCAGTTCCTATCCCCCCCGTTAGCACCAACAGTATGTCATCAGTTCCTATCCCCCCCCCCCCCGTTAGCACCAACAGTATGTCATCAGTTCCTATCCCCCCCGTTAGCACCAACAGTATGTCATCAGTTCCTATCCCCCCCCCCGTTAGCACCAACAGTATGTCATCAGTTCCTATCCCCCCCGTTAGCACCAACAGTATGTCATCAGTTCCTATCCCCCCCCCGTTAGCACCAACAGTATGTCATCAGTTCCTATCCCCCCCCCGTTAGCACCAACAGTATGTCATCAGTTCCTATCCCCCCCCCCCCGTTAGCACCAACAGTATGTCATCAGTTCCTATCCCCCCCCCCGTTAGCACCAACAGTATGTCATCAGTTCCTATCCCCCCCCCCGTTAGCACCAACAGTATGTCATCAGTTCCTATCCCCCCCCCGTTAGCACCAACAGTATGTCATCAGTTCCTATCCCCCCCCCCCCCGTTAGCACCAACAGTATGTCATCAGTTCCTATCCCCCCCCCCGTTAGCACCAACAGTATGTCATCAGTTCCTATCCCCTCCCCCGTTAGCACCAACAGTATGTCATCAGTTCCTATCCCCCCCCCCGTTAGCACCAACAGTATGTCATCAGTTCCTATCCCCCCCCCCGTTAGCACCAACAGTATGTCATCAGTTCCTATCCCCCCCCGTTAGCACCAACAGTATGTCATCAGTTCCTATCCCCCCCCCCCCGTTAGCACCAACAGTATGTCATCAGTTCCTATCCCCCCCCCGTTAGCACCAACAGTATGTCATCAGTTCCTATCCCCCCCCCCCGTTAGCACCAACAGTATGTCATCAGTTCCTATCCCCTCCCCCGTTAGCACCAACAGTATGTCATCAGTTCCTATCCCCCCCCCCCGTTAGCACCAACAGTATGTCATCAGTTCCTATCCCCCCCCCCCCGTTAGCACCAACAGTATGTCATCAGTTCCTATCCCCCCCCGTTAGCACCAACAGTATGTCATCAGTTCCTATCCCCCCCCCGTTAGCACCAACAGTATGTCATCAGTTCCTATCCCCCCCCCCCCCGTTAGCACCAACAGTATGTCATCAGTTCCTATCCCCCCCCCCGTTAGCACCAACAGTATGTCATCAGTTCCTATCCCCCCCCCCGTTAGCACCAACAGTATGTCATCAGTTCCTATCCCCTCCCCCGTTAGCACCAACAGTATGTCATCAGTTCCTATCCCCCCCCGTTAGCACCAACAGTATGTCATCAGTTCCTATCCCCCCCCCCCCGTTAGCACCAACAGTATGTCATCAGTTCCTATCCCCTCCCGTTAGCACCAACAGTATGTCATCAGTTCCTATCCCCCCCCCCGTTAGCACCAACAGTATGTCATCAGTTCCTATCCCCCCCCCCGTTAGCACCAACAGTATGTCATCAGTTCCTATCCCCTCCCGTTAGCACCAACAGTATGTCATCAGTTCCTATCCCCCCCCCCCGTTAGCACCAACAGTATGTCATCAGTTCCTATCCCCCCCCCCGTTAGCACCAACAGTATGTCATCAGTTCCTATCCCCTCCCCCCCAGGTACTCGTGGCGAGGCCGATGCCCAGAACATCACGGTACTGGCTATGTGGATGATAGAACACCCCGGAACAGAGGAGGACGAGGATGACAGTCACTCTAGAGGACAGGGGTCAGACAGCTCCTCGTGCCCAGGGGCCACAGCCTCGGGAGGGGGTAAGAGTCTGGAGAGGAGCTACCTACACTCCCCTGGAGATATGCCCAACGCTGACTCTGCAGACATGGAGGAGGGCTTCAGCGAGAGGTACAGTAACTGAAGCTGTTGTAGAGGACAGCCCCTCGGGGTCAGATATGCCTGTCTCCAGTCTACTGTTACACATAGTGTCTGCTTAGTAGTACTCCCTGACGAAGGCCATGCAGCCGGAGGTTTTTAAACTTTGTTTCCGTTGAACATGCCATACAAAATAAAGGCATTTTAATGAATTATATGAGGAGTGACTTGGTCCTCTGGTCTTTTTGGTGCTTAGTAGCACTTGGATAAAACTGCTGTAGATTCAGTATTCAACGAACACATGCAGTACAGTATATACAGTATATATGCAGTACAGTACATATGTATTACAGTACAGTATATATATATATATATATATATATATATATATATATATATGTATTACAGTACAGTATATATATATATATATATATATATGTATTACAGTACAGTATATATATATATATATATATATGTATGTATGTACAGTATATATGCAGTACAGTATATATGTATTACAGTACAGTATATATATATATATGTATTACAGTACAGTATATATATATATATGTATTACAGTACAGTATATATATATATATGTATTACAGTACAGTATATATGTATTACAGTACAGTATATATATATATATGTATTACAGTACAGTATATATATATATATATATGTATTACAGTACAGTATATATGTATTACAGTACAGTATATATATATATATGTATTACAGTACAGTATATATGTATTACAGTACAGTATATATATATATATGTATTACAGTACAGTATATATATATATATGTATTACAGTACAGTATATATGTATTACAGTACAGTATATATATATATATGTATTACAGTACAGTATATATATATATATGTATTACAGTACAGTATATATGCAGTACAGTATATATATATATATCAAATCAAATCAAATTTTATTTGTCACATACACATGGTTAGCAGATGTTAATGCGAGTGTAGCGAAATGCTT
>NC_048570.1:94376813-94439313 GCF_013265735.2 Oncorhynchus mykiss | reverse complement strand
ATCCCTCAGTATGGTGATAATATGGTATGGTGATAATATGGTATGGTAATAATATTGTATGGTGAGGTCTCTCAGTATGGTGATAATATGGTATGGTGATAATATGGTATGGTGATAATATGGTATGGTGAGGTCTCTCAGTATGGTGATAATATGGTATGGTGATAATATGGTATGGTGGTAATATGGTATGGTGAGGTCTCTCAGTATGGTGATAATATGGTATGGTGATAATATGGTATGGTGATGATATGGTATGGTGAGGTCTCTCAGTATGGTGATAATATGGTATGGTGATAATATGGTATATGGTATGGTGATAATATGGTATGGTGAGGTCCCTCAGTATGGTGATAATATGGTATGGTGATAATATGGTATGGTGATAATATGGTATGGTGATAATATGGTATGGTGAGGTCTCTCAGTATGGTGATAATATGGTATGGTGATAATATGGTATGGTGATAATATGGTATGGTGATAATATGGTATTGGGAGGTCCCATCCATCTCTCCTCTCTAGCTGGTCTGTACCGCTCGGTGCAGGCCCATCACAACCAGTCTCAAAGATATGGTTCAACCCTACAGCAGAACCCTAGAGCTCTGTGTCACTAACCTTCTATACTATTCTAACATATACCCTCTCCTCTATTCTATTCTAACATATACCCTCTCCTCTCCTCTATACTATTCTAACATATACCCTCTCCTCTATACTATTCTAACATATACCCTCTATTCTATTATATTCTAACATATACCCTCTCCTCTATACTATTCTAACATATACCCTCTCCTCTATACTATTCTAACATATACCCTCTCCTCTATTATATTCTAACATATACCCTCTCCTCTATTCTATTCTAACATATACCCTCTCCTCTATTCTATTCTAACATATACCCTCTCCTCTATTCTATTCTAACATATACCCTCTCCTCTATTCTATTCTAACATATACCCTCTCCTCTATTCTATTATAACATATACCCTCTCCTCTATTCTATTCTAACATATACCCTCTCCTCTATTCTATTCTAACATATACCCTCTCCTCTATTCTATTCTAACATATACCCTCTCCTCTCCTCTATACTGCTCTAACATATACCCTCTCCTCTATTCTATTATAACATATACCCTCTCCTCTATTCTATTCTAACATATACCCTCTCCTCTATTCTATTCTAACATATACCCTCTCCTCTATACTATTCTAACATATACCCTCTCCTCTATTCTATTCTAACATATACCCTCTCCTCTCCTCTATACTATTCTAACATATACCCTCTCCTCTATTCTATTCTAACATATACCCTCTCCTTTCCTCTATACTATTATAACATATACCCTCTCCTCTATACTATTCTAACATATACCCTCTCCTCTATACTATTCTAACATATACCCTCTCCTCTATTCTATTCTAACATATACCCTCTCCTTTCCTCTATACTATTATAACATATACCCTCTCCTCTATACTATTATAACATATACCCTCTCCTCTATTCTATTCTAACATATACCCTCTCCTCTATTCTATTCTAACATATACCCTCTCCTCTCCTCTATACTATTCTAACATATACCCTCTCCTCTATTCTATTCTAACATATACCCTCTCCTTTCCTCTATACTATTATAACATATACCCTCTCCTCTATACTATTCTAACATATACCCTCTCCTCTCCTCTATTATAACATATACCCTCTCCTCTATACTATTATAACATATACCCTCTCCTCTATACTATTCTAACATATACCCTCTCCTCTATTCTATTCTAACATATACCCTCTCCTCTATACTATTATAACATATACCCTCTCCTCTATACTATTATAACATATACCCTCTCCTCTATTCTATTCTAACATATACCCTCTCCTCTATACTATTATATTCTAACATATACCCTCTCCTCTATACTATTATAACATATACCCTCTCCTCTATACTATTATATTCTAACATATACCCTCTCCTCTATACTATTATAACATATACCCTCTCCTCTATTCTATTCTAACATATACCCTCTCCTCTATTCTAACATATACCCTCTCCTCTATTCTATTATAACATATACCCTCTCCTCTCCTCTATACTATTATAACATATACCCTCTCCTCTATTCTATTATATTCTAACATATACCCTCTCCTCTATACTATTATATTCTAACATATACCCTCTCCTCTATACTATTATAACATATACCCTCTCCTCTCCTCTATACTATTCTAACATATACCCTCTCCTCTATACTATTATATTCTAACATATACCCTCTCCTCTATTCTATTATATTCTAACATATACCCTCTCCTCTATACTATTATATTCTAACATATACCCTCTCCTCTATTCTATTATAACATATACCCTCTCCTCTATACTATTCTAACATATACCCTCTCCTCTATACTATTATAACATATACCCTCTCCTCTATACTATTATAACATATACCCTCTCCTCTATTCTATTCTAACATATACCCTCTCCTCTATACTATTATAACATATACCCTCTCCTCTATACTATTATAACATATACCCTCTCCTCTATTATATTCTAACATATACCCTCTCCTCTATACTATTATAACATATACCCTCTCCTCTCCTCTATACTATTATAACATATACCCTCTCCTCTCCTCTATACTATTATAACATATACCCTCTCCTCTATACTATTATATTCTAACATATTCCCTCTCCTCTATACTATTCTAACATATACCCTCTCCTCTATTCTATTCTAACATATACCCTCTCCTTTCCTCTATACTATTATAACATATACCCTCTCCTCTATACTATTCTAACATATACCCTCTCCTCTCCTCTATTATAACATATACCCTCTCCTCTATACTATTATAACATATACCCTCTCCTCTATACTATTCTAACATATACCCTCTCCTCTATACTATTCTAACATATACCCTCTCCTCTATTCTATTCTAACATATACCCTCTCCTCTATACTATTATAACATATACCCTCTCCTCTATACTATTATATTCTAACATATACCCTCTCCTCTATACTATTATAACATATACCCTCTCCTCTATTCTATTCTAACATATACCCTCTCCTCTATACTATTATATTCTAACATATACCCTCTCCTCTATACTATTATAACATATACCCTCTCCTCTATACTATTATATTCTAACATATACCCTCTCCTCTATACTATTATAACATATACCCTCTCCTCTATTCTATTCTAACATATACCCTCTCCTCTATTCTAACATATACCCTCTCCTCTATTCTATTATAACATATACCCTCTCCTCTATTCTATTATATTCTAACATATACCCTCTCCTCTATACTATTATATTCTAACATATACCCTCTCCTCTATTCTATTATAACATATACCCTCTCCTCTATACTATTCTAACATATACCCTCTCCTCTATACTATTATAACATATACCCTCTCCTCTATACTATTATAACATATACCCTCTCCTCTATTCTATTCTAACATATACCCTCTCCTCTATACTATTATAACATATACCCTCTCCTCTATACTATTATAACATATACCCTCTCCTCTATTCTATTCTAACATATACCCTCTCCTCTATACTATTATAACATATACCCTCTCCTCTCCTCTATACTATTATAACATATACCCTCTCCTCTCCTCTATACTATTATAACATATACCCTCTCCTCTATACTATTATATTCTAACATATTCCCTCTCCTCTATACTATTCTAACATATACCCTCTCCTCTATACTATTATAACATATACCCTCTCCTCTATACTATTATATTCTAACATATACCCTCTCCTCTATACTATTCTAACATATACCCTCTCCTCTATTCTATTCTAACATATACCCTCTCCTCTATACTATTATAACATATACCCTCTCCTCTATACTATTATATTCTAACATATACCCTCTCCTCTATACTATTCTAACATATACCCTCTCCTCTATACTATTCTAACATATACCCTCTCCTCTATACTATTATATTCTAACATATACCCTCTCCTCTATACTATTATAACATATACCCTCTCCTCTATACTATTATATTCTAACATATACCCTCTCCTCTATTCTATTCTAACATATACCCTCTCCTCTATTCTATTATAACATATACCCTCTCCTCTATACTATTCTAACATATACCCTCTCCTCTATTCTATTCTAACATATACCCTCTCCTCTATTCTATTCTAACATATACCCTCTCCTCTATTCTATTCTAACATATACCCTCTCCTCTATTCTATTCTAACATATACCCTCTCCTCTATACTATTATAACATATACCCTCTCCTCTCCTCTATACTATTCTAACATATACCCTCTCCTCTATTCTATTCTAACATATACCCTCTCCTCTATTCTATTATAACATATACCCTCTCCTCTATACTATTCTATTCTAACATATACCCTCTCCTCTATACTATTATAACATATACCCTCTCCTCTCCTCTATACTATTCTAACATATACCCTCTCCTCTATTCTATTCTAACATATACCCTCTCCTCTATACTATTATAACATATACCCTCTCCTCTCCTCTATTCTATTATAACATATACCCTCTCCTCTATACTATTCTAACATATACCCTCTCCTCTCCTCTATACTGTTCTAACATATACCCTCTCCTCTATACTATTATAACATATACCCTCTCCTCTATACTATTATAACATATACCCTCTCCTCTATACTATTATAACATATACCCTCTCCTCTATACTATTATAACATATACCCTCTCCTCTATTCTATTATAACATATACCCTCTCCTCTATACTATTATAACATATACCCTCTCCTCTATACTATTATAACATATACCCTCTCCTCTATACTATTCTAACATATACCCTCTCCTCTCTACTATTCTATTCTAACATATACCCTCTCCTCTCCTCTATACAATTCTAACATATACCCTCTCCTCTATTCTATTCTAACATATACCCTCTCCTCTATTCTATTATATTCTAACATATACCCTCTCCTCTCCTCTAATCTAACATATACCCTCTCCTCTATACTGTTATAACATATACCCTCTCCTCTATTCTATTATAACATATACCCTCTCCTCTATTCTATTATAACATATACCCTCTCCTCTATACTATTCTATTCTAACATATACCCTCTCCTCTCCTCTATACTATTATAACATATACCCTCTCCTCTCCTCTATACTGTTCTAACATATACCCTCTCCTCTATTATATTCTAACATATACCCTCTCCTCTATACTATTATAACATATACCCTCTCCTCTATTCTATTATAACATATATCCTCTCCTCTATACTATTCTATTCTAACATATACCCTCTCCTCTATACTATTATAACATATACCCTCTCCTCTATACTATTATATTCTAACATATACCCTCTCCTCTATACTATTCTAACATATACCCTCTCCTCTATTCTATTCTAACATATACCCTCTCCTCTATACTATTATAACATATACCCTCTCCTCTATACTATTATATTCTAACATATACCCTCTCCTCTATACTATTCTAACATATACCCTCTCCTCTATACTATTATATTCTAACATATACCCTCTCCTCTATACTATTATAACATATACCCTCTCCTCTATACTATTATATTCTAACATATACCCTCTCCTCTATTCTATTCTAACATATACCCTCTCCTCTATTCTATTATAACATATACCCTCTCCTCTATACTATTCTAACATATACCCTCTCCTCTATTCTATTCTAACATATACCCTCTCCTCTATACTATTATAACATATACCCTCTCCTCTATACTATTCTAACATATACCCTCTCCTCTATTCTATTCTAACATATACCCTCTCCTCTATTCTATTCTAACATATACCCTCTCCTCTATTCTATTATAACATATACCCTCTCCTCTATACTATTATATTCTAACATATACCCTCTCCTCTATACTATTCTAACATATACCCTCTCCTCTATTCTATTCTAACATATACCCTCTCCTCTATACTATTCTAACATATACCCTCTCCTCTATTCTATTATAACATATACCCTCTCCTCTCCTCTATACTATTCTAACATATACCCTCTCCTCTATACTATTCTAACATATGCCCTCTCCTCTATTCTATTCTAACATATATCCTCTCCTCTATACTATTCTAACATATACCCTCTCCTCTATACTATTATAACATATACCCTCTCCTCTCCTCTATACTATTCTAACATATACCCTCTCCTCTATTCTATTCTAACATATACCCTCTCCTCTATTCTATTATAACATATACCCTCTCCTCTATACTATTCTATTCTAACATATACCCTCTCCTCTATACTATTATAACATATACCCTCTCCTCTCCTCTATACTATTCTAACATATACCCTCTCCTCTATTCTATTCTAACATATACCCTCTCCTCTATACTATTATAACATATACCCTCTCCTCTCCTCTATTCTATTATAACATATACCCTCTCCTCTATACTATTCTAACATATACCCTCTCCTCTCCTCTATACTGTTCTAACATATACCCTCTCCTCTATACTATTATAACATATACCCTCTCCTCTATACTATTATAACATATACCCTCTCCTCTATACTATTATAACATATACCCTCTCCTCTATACTATTATAACATATACCCTCTCCTCTATTCTATTCTAACATATACCCTCTCCTCTATACTATTATAACATATACCCTCTCCTCTATACTATTATAACATATACCCTCTCCTCTATACTATTCTAACATATACCCTCTCCTCTATACTATTCTATTCTAACATATACCCTCTCCTCTCCTCTATACAATTCTAACATATACCCTCTCCTCTATTCTATTCTAACATATACCCTCTCCTCTATTCTATTATATTCTAACATATACCCTCTCCTCTCCTCTAATCTAACATATACCCTCTCCTCTATACTGTTATAACATATACCCTCTCCTCTATTCTATTATAACATATACCCTCTCCTCTATTCTATTATAACATATACCCTCTCCTCTATACTATTATAACATATACCCTCTCCTCTATACTATTCTATTATAACATATACCCTCTCCTCTATACTGTTCTAACATATACCCTCTCCTCTATACTATTATAACATATACCCTCTCCTCTATTCTATTCTAACATATACCCTCTCCTCTATACTATTCTAACATATACCCTCTCCTCTATACTATTATAACATATACCCTCTCCTCTATACTATTATAACATATACCCTCTCCTCTATACTATTATAACATATACCCTCTCCTCTATACTATTCTAACATATACCCTCTCCTCTATACTATTCTAACATATACCCTCTCCTCTCCTCTCCTCTCCTCTATTCTATTCTAACATATACCCTCTCCTCTATACTATTCTAACATATACCCTCTCCTCTATACTATTCTAACATATACCCTCTCCTCTCCTCTCCTCTCCTCTCCTCTATTCTATTCTAACATATACCCTCTCCTCTATACTATTATAACATATACCCTCTCCTCTATACTATTCTAACATATACCCTCTCCTCTCCTCTATTCTATTCTAACATATACCCTCTAAACTATTCTAACATATACCCTCTCCTCTATACTATTCTAACATATACCCTCTCCTCTATACTATTCTAACATATACCCTCTCCTCTCCTCTATACTATTATAACATATACCCTCTCCTCTATACTATTATAACATATACCCTCTCCTCTATACTATTATAACATATACCCTCTCCTCTCCTCTATTCTATTCTAACATATACCCTCTCCTCTATTCTATTCTAACATATATCCTCTCCTCTATACTATTCTAACATATACCCTCTCCTCTCCTCTATACTATTCTAACATATACCCTCTCCTCTATTCTATTATAACATATACCCTCTCCTCTCCTCTATACTATTATAACATATACCCTCTCCTCTATACTATTATAACATATACCCTCTCCTCTATTCTATTATAACATATACCCTCTCCTCTATACTATTCTAACATATACTCTCTCCTCTCCTCTATTCTATTATAACATATATCCTCTCCTCTATACTATTATAACATATACCCTCTCCTCTATACTATTATAACATATACCCTCTCCTCTATACTATTATAACATATACCCTCTCCTCTATACTATTCTAACATATACCCTCTCCTCTCCTCTATTCTATTATAACATATATCCTCTCCTCTATACTATTATAACATATACCCTCTCCTCTATTATATTCTAACATATACCCTCTCCTCTATACTATTATAACATATACCCTCTCCTCTATACTATTATAACATATACCCTCTCCTCTATACTATTATATTCTAACATATACCCTCTCCTCTATACTATTCTAACATATACCCTCTCCTCTATTCTATTCTAACATATACCCTCTCCTCTCCTCTATACTATTCTAACATATACCCTCTCCTCTATTCTATTCTAACATATACCCTCTCCTCTCCTCTATACTATTCTAACATATACCCTCTCCTCTATACTATTCTAACATATACCCTCTCCTCTATACTATTATAACATTTACCCTCTCCTCTATACTATTCTAACATATACCCTCTCCTCTATTCTATTATAACATATACCCTCTCCTCTATACTATTCTAACATATACCCTCTCCTCTATACTATTCTAACATATACCCTCTCCTCTATACTATTATATTCTAACATATACCCTCTCCTCTATTCTATTCTAACATATACCCTCTCCTCTATTCTATTCTAACATATACCCTCTCCTCTATACTATTATATTCTAACATATACCCTCTCCTCTATACTATTCTAACATATACCCTCTCCTCTATACTATTATAACATATACCCTCTCCTCTATACTATTATAACATATACCCTCTCCTCTCCTCTATACTATTATAACATATACCCTCTCCTCTATACTATTATAACATATACCCTCTCCTCTATACTATTATAACATATACCCTCTCCTCTATTCTATTCTAACATATACCCTCTCCTCTATACTATTATAACATATACCCTCTCCTCTATTCTAACATATACCTTCTCCTCTATACTATTATAACATATACCCTCTCCTCTATTCTATTATAACATATACCCTCTCCTCTATTCTATTCTAACATATACCCTCTCCTCTATTCTATTCTAACATATACCCTCTCCTCTATACTATTTTATTCTAACATATACCCTCTCCTCTATACTATTATATTCTAACATATACCCTTCTCCTCTATACTATTATAACATATACCCTCTCCTCTATACTATTATAACATATACCCTCTCCTCTATTCTATTATATTCTAACATATACCCTCTCCTCTATACTATTCTAACATATACCCTCTCCTCTATACTATTCTAACATATACCCTCTCCTCTATACTATTCTAACATATACCCTCTCCTCTCCTCTATACTATTATAACATATACCCTCTCCTCTATACTATTATAACATATACCCTCTCCTCTATACTATTATAACATATACCCTCTCCTCTCCTCTATACTATTATAACATATACCCTCTCCTCTATACTATTATAACATATACCCTCTCCTCTATTCTATTATAACATATACCCTCTCCTCTATACTATTCTAACATATACCCTCTCCTCTCCTCTATTCTATTATAACATATATCCTCTCCTCTATACTATTATAACATATACCCTCTCCTCTATACTATTATAACATATACCCTCTCCTCTATACTATTATAACATATACCCTCTCCTCTATACTATTCTAACATATACCCTCTCCTCTCCTCTATTCTATTATAACATATATCCTCTCCTCTATACTATTATAACATATACCCTCTCCTCTATTATATTCTAACATATACCCTCTCCTCTATACTATTATAACATATACCCTCTCCTCTATACTATTATAACATATACCCTCTCCTCTATACTATTATATTCTAACATATACCCTCTCCTCTATACTATTCTAACATATACCCTCTCCTCTATTCTATTCTAACATATACCCTCTCCTCTCCTCTATACTATTCTAACATATACCCTCTCCTCTATTCTATTCTAACATATACCCTCTCCTCTCCTCTATACTATTCTAACATATACCCTCTCCTCTATACTATTCTAACATATACCCTCTCCTCTATACTATTATAACATTTACCCTCTCCTCTATACTATTCTAACATATACCCTCTCCTCTATTCTATTATAACATATACCCTCTCCTCTATACTATTCTAACATATACCCTCTCCTCTATACTATTCTAACATATACCCTCTCCTCTATACTATTATATTCTAACATATACCCTCTCCTCTATTCTATTCTAACATATACCCTCTCCTCTATTCTATTCTAACATATACCCTCTCCTCTATACTATTATATTCTAACATATACCCTCTCCTCTATACTATTCTAACATATACCCTCTCCTCTATACTATTATAACATATACCCTCTCCTCTATACTATTATAACATATACCCTCTCCTCTCCTCTATACTATTATAACATATACCCTCTCCTCTATACTATTATAACATATACCCTCTCCTCTATACTATTATAACATATACCCTCTCCTCTATTCTATTCTAACATATACCCTCTCCTCTATACTATTATAACATATACCCTCTCCTCTATTCTAACATATACCTTCTCCTCTATACTATTATAACATATACCCTCTCCTCTATTCTATTATAACATATACCCTCTCCTCTATTCTATTCTAACATATACCCTCTCCTCTATTCTATTCTAACATATACCCTCTCCTCTATACTATTTTATTCTAACATATACCCTCTCCTCTATACTATTATATTCTAACATATACCCTTCTCCTCTATACTATTATAACATATACCCTCTCCTCTATACTATTATAACATATACCCTCTCCTCTATTCTATTATATTCTAACATATACCCTCTCCTCTATACTATTCTAACATATACCCTCTCCTCTATACTATTCTAACATATACCCTCTCCTCTATACTATTATAACATATACCCTCTCCTCTATACTATTATAACATATACCCTCTCCTCTATTCTATTCTAACATATACCCTCTCCTCTATTCTATTATATTCTAACATATACCCTCTCCTCTATACTATTCTAACATATACCCTCTCCTCTATACTATTCTAACATATACCCTCTCCTCTATACTATTATAACATATACCCTCTCCTCTATTCTATTCTAACATATACCCTCTCCTCTATACTATTATAACATATACCCTCTCCTCTATTCTATTCTAACATATACCCTCTCCTCTATACTATTATAACATATACCCTCTCCTCTATTCTATTCTAACATATACCCTCTCCTCTATACTATTATAACATTTACCCTCTCCTCTATACTATTCTAACATATACCCTCTCCTCTATACTATTATAACATATACCCTCTCCTCTATTCTATTATATTCTAACATATACCCTCTCCTCTATACTATTCTAACATATACCCTCTCCTCTATTCTATTCTAACATATACCCTCTCCTCTATACTATTCTAACATATACCCTCTCCTCTATTCTATTATAACATATACCCTCTCCTCTATACTATTATAACATATACCCTCTCCTCTATTCTATTATATTCTAACATATACCCTCTCCTCTATACTATTCTAACATATACCCTCTCCTCTATACTATTCTAACATATACCCTCTCCTCTATACTATTATAACATATACCCTCTCCTCTATACTATTATAACATATACCCTCTCCTCTATACTATTCTAACATATACCCTCTCCTCTATACTATTCTAACATATACCCTCTCCTCTATACTATTATAACATATACCCTCTCCTCTATTCTATTCTAACATATACCCTCTCCTCTATACTATTCTAACATTTACCCTCTCCTCTATTATATTCTAACATATACCCTCTCCTCTATTCTATTCTAACATATACCCTCTCCTCTATACTATTATATTCTAACATATACCCTCTCCTCTATTCTATTATATTCTAACATATACCCTCTCCTCTATACTATTCTAACATATACCCTCTCCTCTATACTATTCTAACATATACCCTCTCCTCTATACTATTATAACATATACCCTCTCCTCTATACTATTATAACATATACCCTCTCCTCTATTCTATTATAACATATACCCTCTCCTCTATACTATTCTAACATATACCCTCTCCTCTATACTATTCTAACATATACCCTCTCCTCTATTATATTCTAACATATACCCTCTCCTCTATTCTATTCTAACATATACCCTCTCCTCTATTCTATTCTAACATATACCCTCTCCTCTATACTATTATAACATATACCCTCTCCTCTATTCTATTATATTCTAACATATACCCTCTCCTCTATACTATTCTAACATATACCCTCTCCTCTATACTATTATAACATATACCCTCTCCTCTATTCTATTCTAACATATACCCTCTCCTCTATACTATTCTAACATATACCCTCTCCTCTATTCTATTATAACATATACCCTCTATTCTATTCTAACATATACCCTCTCCTCTATACTATTCTAACATATACCCTCTCCTCTATACTATTCTAACATATACCCTCTCCTCTATTCTATTATAACATATACCCTCTCCTCTATACTATTCTAACATATACCCTCTCCTCTATTCTATTCTAACATATACCCTCTCCTCTATACTATTATAACATATACCCTCTCCTCTATTCTATTATAACATATACCCTCTCCTCTATACTATTCTAACATATACCCTCTCCTCTATACTATTCTAACATATACCCTCTCCTCTATACTGTTCTAACATATACCCTCTCCTCTATTCTATTCTAACATCTACCCTCTCCTGTAGCTGGTCTGTACCGCTCGGTGCTGTTGTAACATGTACCCTCTCCTGTAGCTGGTCTGTACCGCTCTAACATGTACCCTCTCCTGTAGCTGGTCTGTACCGCTCGGTGCTGTTGTAACATCTACCCTCTCCTGTAGCTGGTCTGTACTGTTGTAACATATACCCTCTCCTGTAGCTGGTCTGTACTGTTGTAACATATACCCTCTCCTGTAGCTGGTCTGTACTGTTGTAACATATACCCTCTCCTGTAGCTGGTCTGTACTGTTGTAACATATACCCTCTCCTGTAGCTGGTCTGTACTGTTGTAACATCTACCCTCTCCTGTAGCTGGTCTGTATCGCTCTAACATGTACCCTCTCCTGTAGCTGGTCTGTACCGCTTGGTGCTGTTGTAACATCTACCCTCTCCTGTAGCTGGTCTGTACTGTTGTAACATGTACCCTCTCCTGTAGCTGGTCTGTACCGCTCTAACATGTACCCTCTCCTGTAGCTGGTCTGTACCGCTCTAACATGTACCCTCTCCTGTAGCTGGTCTGTACCGCTCTAACATGTACCCTCTCCTGTAGCTGGTCTGTACCGCTCGGTGCAGGCCCATCACAGCCAGGCTCGTAGAGAGGGCAGTGCCCTACAGCAGGACACTGGACCTCTGTATGACTTTAACCTCGACGAGGAGCTGGAGCTGGAGCTGGACGAGGAGACCATGGAGGCCATGTTCGGTCAGGACCTGGCCAGCGACACTGACATCCTGGGCATGTGGATCCCAGAGGTACTGGACTGGCCAACATGGGTGTGTGTGAGCGCAGGGTTTTGCTGCTTCCTTTTCCTCGCCTTGACTAATAAGGTCTTCATCCTGACTTTCCACGTCACTAAACGTCTCACTCTCAGTGGGGAGACTGACGTGGAAGTTTAGGGTTTAGACTCTCACCAGCTAACTTTCACTCACACACTCATTCACTTGGGTGCTGTAAAATGCTAACTGTCTGCTTAGAGAGGTTGATGCTTACTCACTATCACACACACACACACACACACACACACACACACACACACACACACACACACACACACACACACATATACACACTCATGCTCAAACTATCACACACACACACATACACAAACATACACACACACACACATGCTCAAACTCTCACACTCTCACATGGCAGTGATTTCTGTCGTTAGCCTAACTAGCATGCCGTGGATGGGATGTCAATGGGGTTTGCTATTAAATCAGGTGGAATGCTAACATGCTAATGGTGATTACAGTGGGTGGCATTGATCATCAAGTCTTGTTGCTTGTGGTTAATTCATGGCTAATCATCTTGTTGCTATGGTATCATGTTGTCTATACTGCTGTCATACTCACCTGTCTGTTAGTGGCATCATGCTATTGATGTCCTAGATATGAACTGACTTTGTGTTCACGTCTCTGTGTGTCCCCTCTCTGTCTCCGTGTCCCCTCCCTGTCTCTGTGTCCCCTCCCTGTCTCTGTGTCCCCTCCCTGTCTCCGTGTCCCCTCCCTGTCTCCGTGTCCCCTCCCTCTCCTCCGTGTCCCCTCCCTCTCCTCCCTGTCTCCGTGTCCCCTCCCTGTCTCCGTGTCCCCTCCCTCTCCTCCCTGTCTCCGTGTCCCCTCCCTGTCTCCGTGTCCCCTCCCTGTCTCCGTGTCCCCTCCCTGTCTCCGTGTCCCCTCTCTGTCTCCGTGTCCCCTCCCTCCCCTCCCTGTCCCCTCCCTGTCTCCGTGTCCCCTTTCTGTCTCCGTGTCCCCTTTCTGTCTCCGTGTCCCCTCCCTGTCTCCGTGTCCCCTCCCTGTCTCCATGTCCCCTCCCTCTCCTCCCTGTCTCCGTGTCCCCTCCCTCTCCTCCCTGTCCCCTCCCTGTCTCCGTGTCCCCTCCCTCCCCTCCCTGTCCCCTCCCTGTCTCTGTGTCCCCTCCCTGTCTCCGTGTCCCCTCCCTCCCTTCCCTGTCTCCATGTCCCCTCCCTCCCCTCCCTGTTTCCGTGTCCCCTCCCACCCCTCCCTGTCTCCGTGTCCCCTCCCTCCCCTCCCTGTCTCCGTGTCCCCTCCCTCCCCTCCCTGTCTCCCCTCCCTGTCCCCTGGCAGCATGTGTGTGAGACAGAGGAACGAGACGAGGTGGTAGTGTGTGAGTTGTGTGAGGCTAGCGTTGCCAACTTCAACCAGCACATGAAGAAGAGCCACCCTGGCTGCGGGCGCAGCGCCAACCGACAGGGTTACCGGAGCAACGGCTCCTACGTAGACGGGTGGTTCGGAGGGGAGTGCGGCAGCGGCAACCCCTACTACCTCCTCTGTGGTAGCTGTCGGGACAAACACCTGGCGGTTAAGAGTAAAACCACAGTCCCCGTGACGGAGAGGTCAGTGGCGGACAGAAGGTGACGCGCCAGGTTTTTTTTTAATTACAGACTTGTGACTCTTGTGTTGTACAACTGAAACTTAAGATTCGATACACACTGTTTAACAGTGACGAGATGATGTTGTGATCACTAACCACGTGTCATGGTCCATGTTCAGATATAAAGGACTCGCCCCGGACCTGTTGGGGAAGCAGGACAGTGTCTATGAAGGTACCGGTTCTGATTAAACATGATGAGTCACTTGTTCCAGAGGTTCTTGTCCCTGATCATATGAATGACTGGTTCCACTGTAGCTTTATGGCTGATAGTATGACTGGTTCCACTGTAGCTTTATGGCTGATAGTATGACTGGTTCCACTGTAGCTTTATGGCTGATAGTATGACTGGTTCCACTGTAGCTTTATGGCTGATAGTATGACTGGTTCCACTGTAGCTTTATGGCTGATAGTATGCCTGGTTCCACTGTAGCTTTATGGCTGATAGTATGACTGGTTCCACTGTAGCTTTATGGCTGATAGTATGACTGGTTCCACTGTAGCTTTATGGCTGATAGTATGACTGGTTCCACTGTAGCTTTATGGCTGATAGTATGACTGGTTCCACTGTAGCTTTATGGCTGATAGTATGACTGGTTCCACTGTAGCTTTATGGCTGATAGTATGACTGGTTCCACTGTAGCTTTATGGCTGATAGTATGCCTGGTTCCACTGTAGCTTTATGGCTGATAGTATGACTGGTTCCACTGTAGCTTTATGGCTAATAGAATGACTGGTTCCACTGTAGCTTTATGGCTGATAGTATGACTGGTTCCACTGTAGCTTTATGGCTGATAGTATGACTGGTTCCACTGTAGCTTTATGGCTGATAGTATGACTGGTCCACTGTAGCTTTATGGCTGATAGTATGACTGGTTCCACTGTAGCTTTATGGCTGATAGTATGACTGGTTCCACTGTAGCTTTATGGCTGATAGTATGACTGGTTCCACTGTAGCTTTATGGCTGATAGTATGACTGCTATTCTCTATAACCACATGGCTGATAGTATGCCTGGTTCCACTGTAGCTTTATGGCTGATAGTATGACTGGTTCCACTGTAGCTTTATGGCTGATAGTATGACTGGTTCCACTGTAGCTTTATGGCTGATAGTATGACTGGTTCCACTGTAGCTTTATGGCTGATAGTATGACTGGTTCCACTGTAGCTTTATGGCTAATAGAATGACTGGTTCCACTGTAGCTTTATGGCTGATAGTATGACTGTTATTCTCTCTAACCACGTGGCTGATAGTATGACTGTTATTCTCTCTAACCACGTGGCTGATAGTATGACTGTTATTCTCTATAACCACGTGGCTGATAGTATGACTGTTATTCTCTCTAACCACGTGGCTGATAGTAGGACTGTTATTCTCTATAACCACGTGGCTGATAGTATGACTGTTATTCTCTACAACCCTTTCAGAGGAATGGGACATGCTGGATGTTGATGAGGATGAGAGGTTAACTGGGGACGAGGAGTTTGAGCTGCTGGCGGGACCGTTGGGTCTGAGCGAGCGCCGGGTCGTCCCAGAGGCCGTCCAGTTCCCCGACAGTGACCCCCTGGGAGCGTCCGTAGCCATGGTGACTGCCACCAACAGCATGGAGGAGACTCTGCTGCAGATAGGTGAGGGGCAGATAAACACAGTGGGTGGTTCAGATGTGTCTTGTCCTCTCTGTAATGTGGGTGGTTCGGATGTGTCTGGTCCTCTCTGTAATGTGGGTGAGATGTGTACGGTCCTCTCTGTAATGTGGGTGAGATGTGTCTGGTCCTCTCTGTAATATGGGTGGTTCAGATGTGTACGGTCCTCTCTGTAATGTGGGTGAGATGTGTACGGTCCTCTCTGTAATGTGGGTGAGATGTGTCTGGTCCTCTCTGTAATGTGGGTGGTTCAGATGTGTACGGTCCTCTCTGTAATGTGGGTGGTTAGGATGTGTCTGGTCCTCTCTGTAATGTGGGTGAGATGTGTACGGTCCTCTCTGTAATGTGGGTGGTTCAGATGTGTCTAGTCCTCTCTGTAATGTGGGTGAGATGTGTACGGTCCTCTCTGTAATGTGGGTGGTTCAGATGTGTCTGGTCCTCTCTGTAATGTGGGTGGTCCAGATGTGTCTGTTCCTCTCTGTAATGTGGGTGAGATGTGTCTGGTCCTCTCTGTAATGTGGGTGGTTCAGATGTGTCTGGTCCTCTCTGTAATGTGGGTGAGATGTGTCTGGTCCTCTCTGTAATGTGGGTGGTTCAGATGTGTCTGGTCCTCTCTGTAATGTGGGTGAGATGTGTCTGGTCCTCTCTGTAATGTGGGTGGTTCAGATGTGTCTGGTCCTCTCTGTAATGTGGGTGGGTGAGATGTGTACGGTCCTCTCTGTAATGTGGGTGAGATGTGTCTGGTCCTCTCTGTAATGTGGGTGGTTCAGATGTGTCTGGTCCTCTCTGTAATGTGGGTGGTTCAGATGTGTCTGGTCCTCTCTGTAATGTGGGTGGTTCAGATGTGTCTGGTCCTCTCTGTAATGTGGGTGGTTCAGATGTGTCTGGTCCTCTCTGTAATGTGGGTGGTTCAGATGTGTCTGGTCCTCTCTGTAATTCTACATTGTGCGCCAGCTTCAGCACGTGTCTGCGTGTGTTTCCCAGGCTGCCAGGGTGCGGTGGAGAACAGCTCCTCGGGCAGGGTGACTCTGGGGGAGCAGGCCGCAGCGCTGGAGAACCCCCACGACAGGGTCATGGCTCTGAGGAGAGTGACCTCTGCAGCGCAGGTCCTCCTGGCCAGGACCATGGTGATGAGAGCCCTGTCTCTACTCTCTGTCAGGTGGGTCTGTCTGTAGACTAGGTGTAGACTAGGTGTAGACGAGGTGTAGACTAGGTGTATGACTGTCTGTAGACTAGGTGTAGACTAGGTATAGACTAGGTGTAGACGAAGTGTAGACGAGGTGTAGACCTGTGTGTAGACTAGGTGCAGACTAGGTGTAGACTAGGTGTAGACTAGGTGTAGGACTAGGTGTAGACTAGGTGTATGACTGTAGACTAGGTGTAGACTAGGTGTAGGGCTGGGTGTAGGCTCGGTGTGGACTAGGTGTAGACTAGGTTTAGGACTGTGTGTAGACTAGGTGTAGACAAGGTGTAGGACTGTGTGTAGACTAGGTGTAGGACTGTGTGTAGACTAGGTGTAGACTATGTGTAGGACTGTGTGTAGGACTGTGTTTAGACTAGGTGAAGGACTAGGTGTAGACTAGTGGTAGGACTGTGTGTAGACTATGTGTAGGACTGTGTAGACTGTGTTTAGACTAGGTGTAGGACTGGTTGTAGGCTAGGTGTAGACTAGTGGTAGGACTGTGTGTAGACTATGTGTAGGACTGTGTGTAGACTATGTGTAGGACTGTGTGTAGACTATGTGTAGGACTGTGTGTAGACTAGGTGTAGGACTGTGTTTAGACTAGGTGTAGGACTGTGTGTAGACTATGTGTAGGACTGTGTTTAGACTAGGTGTAGGACTGTGTTTAGACTAGGTGTATGACTGTGTGTAGACTAGGTGTAGGACTGTGTAGACTAGGTGTAGGACTGGTTGTAGGCTAGGTGTAGACTAGGTGTAGGACTGTGTGTAGACTATGTGTAGGACTGTGTGTAGACTAGGTGTAGGACTGTGTAGACTAGGTGTAGGACTGGTTGTAGGCTAGGTGTAGACTAGTGGTAGGACTGTGTGTAGACTAGGTGTAGGACTGTGTGTAGACTAGGTGTAGGACTGGTTGTAGGCTAGGTGTAGACTAGGTGTAGGACTGTGTGTAGACTAGGTGTAGGACTGTGTGTAGACTAGGTGTAGGACTGTGTTTAGACTAGGTGTAGGACTGTGTTTAGACTAGGTGTATGACTGTGTGTAGACTAGGTGTAGGACTGTGTTTAGACTAGGTGTAGGACTGTGTGTAGACTAGGTGTAGGACTGTGTGTAGACTGTGTAGGACTGTGTGTAGACTAGGTGTAGAACTGTGTAGACTAGGTGTAGGACTGGTTGTAGGCTAGGTATAGACTAGGTGTAGGACTGTGTGTAGACTGTGTAGGACTGTGTGTAGACTAGGTGTAGGACTGTGTAGACTAGGTGTAGGACTGGTTGTAGGCTAGGTGTAGACTAGGTGTAGGACTGTGTGTAGACTATGTGTAGGACTGTGTGTAGACTAGGTGTAGACTGTGTTTAGACTAGGTGTAGGACTGTGTTTAGACTAGGTGTATGTCTGTGTGTAGACTAGGTGTAGGACTGTGTTTAGACTAGGTGTAGGACTGTGTGTAGACTAGGTGTAGGACTGTGTGTAGGACTGTGTATAGACTGTGTAGGACTGTGTGTAGACTAGGTGTAGGACTGTGTAGACTAGGTGTAGGACTGGTTGTAGGCTAGGTGTAGACTAGTGGTAGGACTGTGTGTAGACTATGTGTAGTACTGTGTATAGACTATGTGTAGGACTGTGTGTAGACTAGGTGTAGGACTGTGTGTAGGACTGGATAATGTGTTGGTCTTTGTCTCTCTCTCTCTCTCTTTGTCTCTCTGTCTCGTTGGTGTCTCTCTCAGTCTCGATCTCTCTCCATTCATCTCATGTTCCACTGTGTTTAGTTGGTGTCAGTGTATAAGGGTGAACTGCATTGCAACTACTATATGTTTATGAGTATGGCCTTCTCTCCCTCCCCTCCACTCTCTCCCTCCCCTCTCCCTCCCCCTTTCTCTCTCTCTCCCCCCCTCTATCTCTCTCCCCTTGTCTCTCTCCCTCCCCTCTCTCTCCCCTCCTCTCCCTCCCCTCCCTCCCCTCTCTCTCTCCCTCCCTCCCTCCCTCCTCTCTCTCTCTCCCTCCCCTCCTCTCTCCCCCTCCTCTCTCTCCCTCTCTCTCCCCTCCTCTCCCTCCCTCCCTCCCTCCCCTCTCTCTCCCCTCCTCTCTCTCCCTCCCTCCCCTCTCTCTCCCTCCCCTCTCTCTCCCATCCTCTCTCTCTCCCTCCCTCCCCTATCTCTCCCCCTTTCCCTCTCTCTCAGTGGTTCTAGCTGCAGCCTGGCAGCAGGGTTGGAGTCTCTGGGTCTGACAGACATCAGGACCCTGGTCAGACTGATGTGTCTGGCTGCAGCGGGGCGAGCCGGCCTCTCCACCAGCCCCACATCTGGATCAGGGGCCTCAGAGCGGCCCCGAGGGGCCACCAAGGCCAGCAAACCTATCTCCTGTCTGGCCTATCTCAGTACGGCTGTGGGTTGTCTGGCCTCCAACAGCCCCAACGCTGCCAAGCTGCTGGTCCAGCTCTGCACACAGGTAACAACAGATACACAACTCAGACTCACACAAAGATAATAGACTGGAAGAGAAACAGGAAGTGACCAGTTCTCTACTGCACTCAAAGACTTTCAAAAAGACAGGAAGTTCAAGTCAACACAACTTTAGTTCAGCACCACACTTATGCAATACTTAACTTGACCTATACATATTTCCCAGAGTGCCTTAGCTTTCGAGTGAATTGTAGTTAGTTACCAGCCATGACTGTATTTGTTATTGACAGAGACAAGAGATTGTTTGCAGTCATTGTTTTTTGTTGTCCTGTGGGTTTCCCCCGAGCCAGATCATTTAAAATAAAAATGTTCAACAACAATACAACAAGTATTTAACGAGGCCTTTACTTTGAGGGCCTAGTTTGACACCAATACAGTAGTAGCCTGACTGAAACTCATGGTTTTCAGGTCTGCAGATCACATTATGATTGGTTGGCAAAGTGCTGTGTAATTCCTATGGGAATCCAGCCAGAGTGAAGCTCTCCAACCATTTGACATGTTCTCCCGTAACCTACATTCAGATTGACTGCTGGGTCGGGAAGACTAAGATATGAGACGACCTAAACCATCCAAACTGGAACAACCATTTCAGTAATGGACGCAATTAACTACAAAAGTAACAGATCGGATTAGTTGATCAAAATGTATGTTATTCATATTTGAGTAGCATAAGATGAATTAATCAATCGATGTGCTACGTGTAAAAACATAGATATTGAGGAACAATTCTAACAATCAACCTACAACAGAGCATGCTGGGAAATATGATAATGATGGGAGTGGTTTTGATTTCATACTGGTTATAAACACCCAACACTGGGGTTATTTTAGACCAATTAGAGTTAATTTAATACTGGTTATAAACACCAACACTGGGGTTATTTTAGACCAATTAGAGTTAATTTAATACTGGTTATAAACACCCAACACTGGGGTTATTTTAGACCAATTAGAGTTAATTTAACACTGGTTATAAACACCAAACACTGGGGTTATTTTAGACCAATTAGAGTTAATTTAATACTGGTTATAAACACCAACACTGGGGTTATTTTAGACCAATTAGAGTTAATTTAATACTGGTTATAAACACCCAACACTGGGGTTATTTTAGACCAATTAGAGTTAATTTAATACTGGTTATAAACACCAACACTGGGGTTATTTTAGACCAATTAGAGTTAATTTAATACTGGTTATAAACACACAACACTGGGGTTATTTTAGACCAATTAGAGTTGATTTAATACTGGTTATAAACACCAACACTGGGGTTATTTTAAACCAATTAGAGTTAATTTAATACTGGTTATAAACACCCAACACTGGGGTTATTTTAAACCAATTAGAGTTAATTTAATACTGGTTATAAACACCCAACACTGGGGTTATTTTAGACCAATTAGAGTTAATTTAATACTGGTTATAAACACCAACACTGGTTATTTTAGACCAATTAGAGTTAATTTAATACTGGTTATAAACACCAACACTGGGGTTATTTTAGACCAATTAGAGTTAATTTAATACTGGTTATAAACACCAACACTGGTTATTTTAGACCAATTAGAATTAATTTAATACTGGTTATAAACACCAACACTGGGGTTATTTTAGACCAATTAGAATTAATTTAATACTGGTTATAAACACCAACACTGGGGTTATTTTAGACCAATTAGAGTTAATTTAATACTGGTTATAAACACCAACACTGGTTATTTTAGACCAATTAGAGTTAATTTAATACTGGTTATAAACACCCAACACTGGGGTTATTTTAAACCAATTAGAGTTAATTTAATACTGGTTATAAACACCAACACTGGGGTTATTTTAGACCAATTAGAGTTAATTTAATACTGGTTATAAACACCAACACTGGGGTTATTTTAAACCAATTAGAGTTAATTTAATACTGGTTATAAACACACAACACTGGGGTTATTTTAGACCAATTAGAGTTAATTTAATACTGGTTATAAACACCCAACACTGGGGTTATTTTAAACCAATTAGAGTTAATTTAATACTGGTTATAAACACCCAACACTGGGGTTATTTTAAACCAATTAGAGTTAATTTAATACTGGTTATAAACACCCAACACTGGGGTTATTTTAGACCAATTAGAGTTAATTTAATACTGGTTATAAACACCAACACTGGTTATTTTAGACCAATTAGAGTTAATTTAATACTGGTTATAAACACAAACACTGGGGTTATTTTAGACCAATTAGAGTTAATTTAATACTGGTTATAAACACCCAACACTGGGGTTATTTTAGACCAATTAGAGTTAATTTAACACTGGTTATAAACACCAACACTGGGGTTATTTTAGACCAATTAGAGTTAATTTAACACTGGTTATAAACACCAACACTGGGGTTATTTTAGACCAATTAGAGTTAATTTAACACTGGTTATAAACACCAACACTGGGGTTATTTTAGACCAATTAGAATTAATTTAACACTGGTTATAAACACCAACACTGGGGTTATTTTAGACCAATTAGAATTAATTTAATACTGGTTATAAACACCAACACTGGGGTTATTTTAGACCAATTAGAATTAATTTAATACTGGTTATAAACACCCAACACTGGGGTTATTTTAGACCAATTAGAATTAATTTAATACTGGTTATAAACACCAACACTGGGGTTATTTTAGACCAATTAGAATTAATTTAATACTGGTTATAAACACCAACACTGGGGTTATTTTAGACCAATTAGAATTAATTTAATACTGGTTATAAACACCAACACTGGTTATTTTAAACCAATTAGAATTAATTTAATACTGGTTATAAACACCCAACACTGGGGTTATTTTAGACCAATTAGAGTTAATTTAATACTGGTTATAAACACCCAACACTGGGGTTATTTTAGACCAATTAGAGTTAATTTAACACTGGTTATAAACACCAACACTGGGGTTATTTTAGACCAATTAGAGTTAATTTAATACTGGTTATAAACACCCAACACTGGGGTTATTTTAGCTGGTGTTTAATACAGCCGGTGTTTAATACAGCCGGTGTTTAATACAGCCGGTGTAGAATACAGCCGGTGTAGAATACAGCCGGTGTTTAATACAGCCGGTGTAGAATACAGCCGGTGTAGAATACAGCCGGTGTAGAATACAGCCGGTGTAGAATACAGCCGGTGTTTAATACAGCCGGTGTTTAATACAACCAGTGTTTAATACAGCCGGTGTTTAATACAGCCGGTGTAGAATACAGCCGGTGTAGAATACAGCCGGTGTAGAATACAGCCGGTGTTTAATACAGCCGGTGTTTAATACAGCCGGTGTAGAATACAGCCGGTGTAGAATACAGCCGGTGTAGAATACAGCCGGTGTTTAATACAGCCGGTGTTTAATACAGCCGGTGTTTAATACAGCCGGTGTTTAATACAGCCGGTGTTCAATACAGCCGGTGTTCAATACAGCCGGTGTTCAATACAGCCGGTGTTTAATACAACCGGTGTTCAATACAGCCGGTGTTCAATACAGCCGGTGTTTAATACAGCCGGTGTAGAATACAGCCGGTGTAGAATACAGCCGGTGTAGAATACAGCCTGTGTTTAATACAGCCGGTGTAGAATACAGCCGGTGTAGAATACAGCCGGTGTAGAATACAGCCTGTGTTTAATACAGCCGGTGTAGAATACAGCCGGTGTAGAATACAGCCGGTGTAGAATACAGCCTGTGTTTAATACAGCCGGTGTTTAATACAGCCGGTGTAGAATACAGCCGGTGTAGAATACAGCCGGTGTAGAATACAGCCTGTGTTTAATACAGCCGGTGTTTAATACAGCCGGTGTAGAATACAGCCGGTGTAGAATACAGCCGGTGTAGAATACAGCCTGTGTTCAATACAGCCTGTGTTTAATACAGCCGGTGTAGAATACAGCCGGTGTAGAATACAGCCGGTGTAGAATACAGCCTGTGTTTAATACAGTCGGTGTAGAATACAGCCGGTGTAGAATACAGCCGGTGTTTAATACAGCCGGTGTTTAATACAGCCGGTGTTTAATACAGCCGGTGTTTAATACAGCCGGTGTAGAATACAGCCGGTGTAGAATACAGCCGGTGTTTAATACAGCCGGTGTTTAATACAGCCGGTGTTTAATACAGCCGGTGTAGAATACAGCCGGTGTAGAATACAGCCGGTGTTTAATACAGCCGGTGTTTAATACAGCCGGTGTAGAATACAGCCGGTGTAGAATACAGCCGGTGTAGAATACAGCCGGTGTAGAATACAGCCGGTGTAGAATACAGCCGGTGTAGAATACAGCCGGTGTTTAATACAGCCGGTGTTTAATACAGCCGGTGTTCAATACAGCCGGTGTTTAATACAGCCGGTGTTTAATACAGCCGGTGTTCAATACAGCCGGTGTTTAATACAGTCGGTGTTTAATACAGCCGGTGTTTAATACAGCCGGTGTTTAATACAGCCGGTGTTTAATACAGCCGGTGTAGAATACAGCCGGTGTTTAATACAGCCGGTGTAGAATACAGCCGGTGTTCAATACAGTTGGTGTTTAATACAACCGGTGTTCAATACAGCCGGTGTTTAATACAGCCGGTGTTTAATACAGCCGGTGTTCAATACAGCCGGTGTAGAATACAGCCGGTGTAGAATACAGCCGGTGTTTAATACAGCCGGTGTTTAATACAGCCGGTGTTTAATACAGCCGGTGTAGAATACAGCCGGTGTTTAATACAGCCGGTGTTTAATACAGCCGGTGTTTAATACAGCCGGTGTTGAATACAGCCGGTGTTCAATACAGCCGGTGTAGAATACAGCCGGTGTTCAATACAGCCGGTGTTTAATACAGCCGGTGTTTAATACAGCCGGTGTTTAATACAGCCGGTGTAGAATACAGCCGGTGTTTAATACAGCCGGTGTTTAATACAGCCGGTGTAGAATACAGCCGGTGTTTAATACAGCCGGTGTAGAATACAGCCGGTGTTTAATACAGCCGGTGTTCAATACAGCCGGTGTTCAATACAGCCGGTGTTTAATACAACCGGTGTTCAATACAGCCGGTGTTCAATACAGCCGGTGTTTAATACAGCCGGTGTAGAATACAGCCGGTGTAGAATACAGCCGGTGTAGAATACAGCCTGTGTTTAATACAGCCGGTGTAGAATACAGCCGGTGTAGAATACAGCCGGTGTAGAATACAGCCTGTGTTTAATACAGCCGGTGTAGAATACAGCCGGTGTAGAATACAGCCGGTGTAGAATACAGCCTGTGTTTAATACAGCCGGTGTTTAATACAGCCGGTGTAGAATACAGCCGGTGTAGAATACAGCCGGTGTAGAATACAGCCGGTGTAGAATACAGCCTGTGTTCAATACAGCCGGTGTTTAATACAGCCGGTGTAGAATACAGCCGGTGTAGAATACAGCCGGTGTAGAATACAGCCTGTGTTTAATACAGCCGGTGTAGAATACAGCCGGTGTAGAATACAGCCGGTGTAGAATACAGCCTGTGTTTAATACAGTCGGTGTAGAATACAGCCGGTGTAGAATACAGCCGGTGTTTAATACAGCCGGTGTTTAATACAGCCGGTGTTTAATACAGCCGGTGTTTAATACAGCCGGTGTAGAATACAGCCGGTGTAGAATACAGCCGGTGTAGAATACAGCCGGTGTAGAATACAGCCGGTGTTTAATACAGCCGGTGTTTAATACAGCCGGTGTTTAATACAGCCGGTGTAGAATACAGCCGGTGTTTAATACAGCCGGTGTTTAATACAGCCGGTGTTTAATACAGCCGGTGTTTAATACAGCCGGTGTTTAATACAGCCGGTGTTTAATACAGCCGGTGTTTAATACAGCCGGTGTTTAATACAGCCGGCGTTTAATACAGCCGGTGTAGAATACAGCCGGTGTTTAATACAGCCGGTGTAGAATACAGCCGGTGTTTAATACAGCCGGCGTTTAATACAGCCGGTGTAGAATACAGCCGGTGTTCATTACAGCCGGTGTTTAATACAGCCGGTGTTTAATACAGCCGGTGTTCAATACAGCCGGTGTTTAATACAGCCGGTGTTTAATACAGCCGGTGTTTAATACAGCCGGTGTTTAATACAGCCGGTGTAGAATACAGCCGGTGTTTAATACAGCAGGTGTACCTCTTGAGCCAATGACTTCCTTCTATCTCTCCACTGGTCCTCATTAACTTCCACTAATACTCATCACTGTCTCCTCTAGCAAACGGCTGGTCCTCACTAATACTCACCAATGTCTCCTCTAGAAAATGGCTGGTCCTCATTAATACTCACCACTGTCTCCTCTAGCAAACGGCTGGTCCTCATTAATACTCACCACTGTCTCCTCTAGAAAACGGCTGGTCCTCATTAATACTCACCACTGTCTCCTCTAGCAAACGGCTGGTCCTCATTAATACTCACCACTGTCTCCTCTAGCAAACGGCTGGTCCTCACTAATACTCACCACTGACTCCTCTAGCAAACGCCTGGTCCTCATTAACTTCCACTAATACTCACCACTGTCTCCTCTAGCAAACGGCTGGTCCTCATTAATATTCACCACTGTCTCCTCTAGCAAACGGCTGGTCCTCATTAATACTCACCGCTGTCTCCTCTAGCAAACGGCTGGTCCTCATTAAAGTCCCGTTGATCAATTCCTAGTTCCTGTTTGATTCACGAAGCCCTAGTACACAGGCTTCCGTGTAAAATAATGATTGGTTAACTCTTGAGTTCCTTCTGGTCTCTAACAATACTCATTTAGTTTAAGCCCCCCCCCCATTGTCATTGTTGGAATAACTCCCAACATCCCTTGCTTCTTGATTCCCTGCTTCCGATTGGTGATTGGTCAGTTTAGGTCTCTGGTGTTGAATTCATTGAGGACTGCAGTTGTTTCCATTGATTGTAATGGTTTATTTGTTGAAATTGTTTGTGTTGAGGTTGTTCCTCGTGCTTATTTATTTAATTTGAGTTGGAATATAAATAGTTCTTCCTGTTGTGAGAAACTGTTTGTGCTCAGGGGCACCATTGGGAATGAGATCCTGGTCTCCGTTGGGCTGCTCTGAATAAATCAAATGCTCCACTGGAGATGAACCTGACCACCATAGACGACCCCCATCCAGCGTGTTAGGGTTCCTCTGACTGATCTAGAACCTGTATATCTATCTGTCTCTAGAACCAGTATATCTATCTGTCTCTAGAACCCGATCTAGCGTGTTAGGGTTCCTCTGACTGATCTAGAACCTGTATATCTATCCGTCTCTAGAACCTGTATATCTATCTGTCTCTAGAACCAGTATATCTATCTGTCTCTAGAACCTGTATATCTATCTGTCTCTAGAACCAGTATATCTATCTGTCTCTAGAACCAGTATATCTATCTGTCTCTAGAACCTGTATATCTATCTGTCTCTAGAACCAGTATATCTATCTGTCTCTAGAACCAGTATATCTATCTGTCTCTAGAACCAGTATATCTATCTGTCTCTAGAACCAGTATATCTATCTGTCTCTAGAACCTGTATATCTATCTGTCTCTAGAACCAGTATATCTATCTGTCTCTAGAACCTGTATATCAAATCAAATCAAATCAAATCAAATCTATCTGTCTCTAGAACCAGTATATCTATCTGTCTCTAGAACCCGATCTAGCGTGTTAGGGTTCCTCTGACTGATCTAGAACCTGTATATCTATCTGTCTCTAGAACCTGTATATCTATCTGTCTCTTGAACCTGTATATCTATCTGTCTCTAGAACCAGTATATCTATCTGTCTCTAGAACCAGTATATCTATCTGTCTCTAGAATCTGTATATCTATCTGTCTCTTGAACCAGTATATATATATGTCTCTAGAACCTGTATATCTATCTGTCTATAGAACCTGATCTAGCGTGTTAGGGTTCCTCTGACTGATCTAGAACCTGTATATCTATCTGTCTCTAGAACCTGTATATCTATCTGTCTCTAGAACCTGTATATCTATCTGTCTCTAGAACCAGTATATCTATCTGTCTCTAGAACCTGTATATCTATCTGTCTCTAGAACCTGTATATCTATCTGTCTCTAGAACCAGTATATCTATCTGTCTATAGAACCAGTATATCTATCTGTCTCTAGAACCCGATCTAGCGTGTTAGGGTTCCTCTGACTGATCTAGAAGCTGTATATCTATCTGTCTCTAGAACCTGTATATCTATCTGTCTCTTGAACCTGTATATCTATCTGTCTCTAGAACCAGTATATCTATCTGTCTCTAGAACCAGTATATCTATCTGTCTCTAGAACCTGATCTAGCGTGTTAGGGTTCCTCTGACTGATCTAGAACCTGTATATCTACCCGTCTCTAGAATCTGATCTCGGCGGCAACGGGGATGAACCTGACCACGGTAGACGACCCCGTCCAGAGGAAGTTCCTCCCCAGCTTCCTGAGGGGCGTGGCCGAGGAGAACAAGCTTGTGACGTCACCCAATTTCGTGGTCACCCAGGCCCTCGTGGCCCTACTCGCTGATAAAGGGGCCCGGCTCAGACCCAACTATGACAAGGCTGACGCGGAGAAGAGAGGTTCGTGAGACCCGGAGTCGGCCTCTGTGGTCCTCGGAGATTTCTAGACGTTGCGATACTGTCACACGTAAAATTTCATTATGGGAAGAACAAAGATATTTCTCAGCTCATTTAGAATGTTTCATTTAAGAAATGGTTGAAGGCGGGGGGGGGGGGGGGGGCAGAGGGGGGGGGGGGGCAGTGATTATAGATTTGTAGTCGCCTCGTATTTTCAGATTGTCTACACGGGATGACAGTACATACAGACATGTAGCTACTAGCTGTTGTTAGCAGTTTGTGCTAGCCTCCACAGTGCTCGTGCTAGTTGTCATTATCACCGTAGTGTTTTGGACCATTCATTATGTTATGTTATAATTAACATCCTCTCATCTCCCCCCCCCCCCCACCCCCACCCCCCCAAAAAATAAAACTCACTCACCGTTCCTTCTTCCACCCCCTTTTTGTTTTGGTTCCAGCAGGTTTAATTGCACATTTGTATACCCATCCTTCCTATCATCCCACTGCTGTAGGACCTCTGGAGCTGGCCAACGCGCTGGCTGCTTGCTGCCTGTCTTCTCGTCTGTCCTCGGGACACCGTCAGTGGGCCGCTCAGCAGCTGGTCCGCACGCTGGCCGCTCACGACAGAGACAACCAGAGCCGGCCGCAAACCTTTGCCGACATGGCGGGTGACCTGCGCAAGTGCTCTTCTGTGAAGTTGGAGGCTCACCAGAGCAGGGTGAGTACTGGAGGGGTTATGGGTAGAGGGTTAGGGTAGAGGGTTAGGGTGAGTACTGGAGGGGTTAGGGTAGAGGGTTAGGGTGAGTACTGGAGGGGTTATGGGTAGAGGGTTAGGGTAGAGGGTTAGGGTAGAGGGTTAGGGTGAGTACTGGAGGGGTTATGGATAGAGGGTTAGGGTAGAGGGTTAGGGTGAGTAGGGGTTAGAGTGAGTACTGGAGGGGTTATGGGTAGAGGGTTAGGGTGAGTACTGGAGGGGTTAGGGTAGAGGGTTAGGGTGAGTACTGGAGGGGTTAGGGTAGAGGGTTAGGGTAGAGGGTTAGGGTGAGTACTGGAGGGGTATGGGTAGAGGGTTAGGGTGAGTACTGGAGGGGTTAGGGTAGAGGGTTAGGGTGAGTACTGGAGGGGTTATAGGTAGAGGGTTAGGGTAGAGGGTTAGGGTGAGTACTGGAGGGGTTAGGGTAGAGGGTTAGGGTGAGTACTGGAGGGGTTATGGGTAGAGGGTTAGGGTAGAGGGTTAGGGTGAGTACTGGAGGGGTTATGGGTAGAGGGTTAGGGTAGAGGGTTATGGGTAGAGGGTTAGGGTGAGTACTGGAGGGGTTATGGGTAGAGGGTTAGGGTAGAGGGTTCGGGTGAGTACTGGAGGGGTTATGGGTAGAGGGTTATTGTAGAGGGTTATGGGTAGAGGGTTAGGGTGAGTACTGGAGGGGTTAGGGTAGAGGGTTAGGGTGAGTAGAGGGTTAGGGTGGAGGGTTAGGGTGGAAGGTTAGGGTAGAGGGTTATGGGTAGAGGGTTATGGATAGAGGGTTAGGGTAGAGGGTTAGGGTAGAGGATTATGGGTAGAGGGTTAGGGTAGAGGGTTAGGGTGAGTAGGGGTTAGGGTAGAGGGTTAGGGTAGAGGGTCAGGGTGAGTAGGGGTTAGGGTAGAGGGTTAGGGTAGAGGGTTAGGGTAGAGGGTTAGGGTGAGTAGGGGTTAGGGGTAGAGGGTTAGGGTAGAGGGTTAGGGTGAGTAGGGGTTAGGGTAGAGGGTTAGGGTGAGTAGGGGTTAGGGGTAGAGGGTTAGGGTGAGTAGGGGTTAGGGTAGAGGGTTAGGGTGAGTAGGGGTTAGGGTAGAGGGTTAGGGTGAGTAGAGGTTAGGGGTAGAGGGTTAGGGTGAGTAGGGGTTAGGGGTAGAGGGTTAGGGTAGAGGGTTAGGGTAGAGGGTTAGGGTGAGTAGGGGTTAGGGTAGAGGGTTAGGGTGAGTAGGGGTTAGGGTAGAGGGTTAGGGTAGAGGGTTAGGGTGAGTAGGGGTTAGGGTAGAGGGTTAGGGTAGAGGGTTAGGGTAGAGGGTTAGGGGTAGAGGGTTAGGGGTAGAGGGTTAGGGTAGAGGGTTAGGGGTAGAGGGTTAGGGGTAGAGGGTTAGGGGTAGAGGGTTAGGGGTAGAGGGTTAGGGTAGAGGGGTAGAGGGTTAGGGTAGAGGGTTAGGGTAGAGGGGTAGGGGTAGAGGGTTAGGGGTAGAGGGTTAGGGTAGAGGGTTAGGGGTAGAGGGTTAGGGGTAGAGGGTTAGGGTAGAGGGTTAGGGGTAGAGGGTTAGGGGTAGAGGGTTAGGGGTAGAGGGTTAGGGTAGAGGGTTAGGGGTAGAGGGTTAGGGGTAGAGGGTTAGGGTAGAGGGTTAGGGGTAGAGGGTTAGGGTAGAGGGTTAGGGGTAGAGGGTTAGGGGTAGAGGGTTAGGGGTAGAGGGTTAGGGTAGAGGGTTAGGGTAGGCCGTATAAAGGCTTCATTACGGCGTGTGAAACGTGGTGTGTTTCCTGTTTCCTCCAGGTGATCACGTGTGGTTGGTGCAGTAGGAAAGGGTTAGGGGTAGAGGGTTAGGGTAGGCCGTATAAAGGCTTCATTACGGCCTGTTTCCTCCAGGTGATCACGTGTGGTTGGTGCAGTAGGAAAGGCCTGCTGGCCACCAGTGGTAACGACGGAACAGTCCGGGTGTGGAGCGTTACTCAGAACCAGTACACCCTCCAACTGACCTGCGTCTTCAACAGGACGTAAGCAGCACCTCTCACCTCTGACCTCTGGAGACAGACTTCCCTAACCCTCTCAGTCTACTGCAGACGTCTCTACTTACTGTGATAGGAGGTTGTCTCACCTAGCTATCTAATACACTGACTGTAAGTCACTCTGAATAAGAGCTTCTGATAAATTACTAAAATGTTAATGTCTCTCTCTCTGTGTGTCTCTCTGTGTGTCTCTCTGTGTGTCTCTCTGTGTGTCTCTGTCTCTCTCTGTGTGTCTCTCTGTGTGTGTCTCTGTGTGTGTCTCTGTGTGTCTCTCTCTGTGTGTCTCTCTCTGTGTGTCTCTGTCTCTCTCTGTGTGTCTCTCTGTCTCTCTCTGTGTGTCTCTCTCTGTGTCTCTCTCTGTGTCTCTCTCTGTGTCTCTCTGTGTGTGTCTCTCTGTGTGTCTCTCTGTGTGTGTCTCTGTGTGTGTCTCTCTGTGTGTGTCTCTCTGTGTGTCTCTCTGTCTCTCTCTGTGTGTCTCTCTGTGTGTGTCTCTGTGTGTGTCTCTGTGTGTGTCTCTGTGTGTCTCTGTGTGTATCTCTCTGTGTGTCTCTCTGTGTCTCTCTGCGTGTCTCTCTGTGTATATGTGTGTGTGTGTGTGTGTGTTTGTCCACAGTGCTGGTTCTCCAGAGGAGGGTGGGCAGTGTCTTGGTTCCCCAGGGGACCCCAGTCTGTCTCCTCTGGTCTGGAGCGTTACAGGGAAATACCTGGCAGCTGCCATGGAGAAACTAGTCAACATCTGGCAGGTCAACGGTGAGAGAGACACACACACACACACACACACACACACACACACACACACACACACACACACACACACACACACACACACACATATATATATATATATATATATATATATATATATATATATATATACACACACACACACACACACATATATACACACACACACACATATATACACACACACACACACACACATATATATACACACACACATATATACACACACACACACACACACACACACACACATATATATACACACACACACATATATACACACACACACACACACGCACACACTGTAACTATTCCATGTTCAGAAATCTTTTTTTGTTAGTATGTTGTGACCTTTAACTAGAATTGCTGAGTGTTTGGTCTCGTTATGGAACCCTATTTTACTGAATAGTTAGGAAGGTGTTTTGGGTTGAAACCTGTTATTAGTTGGTGGTTAGTCCTCTGAGCGTCAACTACCAGAGTGATGAAGGTGGGAGGTCTGTGTAGTGGAGGTGGGAGGTCTGTGGTTAGTCCTCTGAGCGTCAACTACCAGAGGGATGGAGGTGGGAGGTCTGTGGTTAGTCCTCTGAGCGTCAACTACCAGAGGGATGGAGGTGGGAGGTCTGTGGTTAGTCCTCTGAGCGTCAACTACCAGAGGGATGGAGGTGGGAGGTCTGTGGTTAGTCCTCTGAGCGTCAACTACCAGAGGGATGGAGGTGGGAGGTCTGTGGTTAGTCCTCTGAGCGTCAACTACCAGAGGGATGGAGGTGGGAGGTCTGTGGTTAGTCCTCTGAGCGTCAACTACCAGAGGGATGGAGGTGGGAGGTCTGTGGTTAGTCCTCTGAGCGTCAACTACCAGAGGGATGGAGGTGGGAGGTCTGTGTTTAGTCCTCTGAGCGTCAACTACCAGAGGGATGGAGGTGGGAGGTCTGTGTAGTGGGGGTGGTGGGAGGTCTGTGTAGTGGAGGTGGGAGGTCTGTGTAGTGGAGGTGGGAGGTCTGTGTAGTGGAGGTGGGAGGTCTGTGTAGTGGGGTGGGAGGTCTGTGTAGTGGAGGTGGGAGGTCTGTGTAGTGGGGATGGGAGATCTGTATAGTGGAGGTGGGGGTGGGAGGTCTGTGTAGTGGAGGTGGGAGGTCTATGTAGTGGAGGTGGGGGTGGGAGGTCTGTGTAGTGGAGGTGGGAGGTCTGTGTAGTGGAGGTGGGAAGTGGGAGGTCTGTGTAGTGGAGGTGGGAGGTCTGTGTAGTGGAGGAGGTGGGAGGTCTGTGTAGTGGAGGAGGTGGGAGGTCTGTGTAGTGGGGGTGGGAGGTCTGTTTAGTGGAGGTGTGAGGTCTGTGTAGTGGAGGTGGGAGGTCTGTGTAGTGGAGGTGGGAGGTCTGTGTAGTGGAGGTGGGAGGTCTGTGTAGTGGAGGTGTGAGGTCTGTGTAGTGGAGGTGGGGGTGGGAGGTCTGTGTAGTGGGGGTGGGAGGTCTGTGTAGTGGAGTGGAGGTGGGAGGTCTGTGTAGTGGAGGTGGGAAGTGGGAGGTCTGTGTAGTGGAGTGGAGGTGGGAGTTCTGTGTAGTGGAGCTGGGAGGTATGTGTAGTGGAGGTGGGAGGTCTGTGTAGTGGAGGTGGGATCTGACTCCCAAATGACACCCTATTCTCTACCATGTGCACTACTTTAAAACAGAGGCCTATGGACCCTGGTCACAAGTCGTTTATAGGGAATAAGATGCCATTTGGGACTCGGTTCTGTTTCCAGGAAGAAGGCCCTACAGCCCAGATCATCTGAATCTCTCTGACCCTGTGGTTTCTATTACAATCTATCTGACCCTGTGGTTTCTATTTGAATCTATCTGACCCTGTGGTTTCTATTAGAATCTATCTGACCCTGTGGTTTCTATCTGACCCTGTGGTTTCTATCTGACCCTGTGGTTTCTATTAGAATCTATCTGACCCTGTGGTTTCTATCTGGCCCTGTGGTTTCTATCTGGCCCTGTGGTTTCTATCTGGCCCTGTGGTTTCTATTATAATCTATCTGACCCTGTGGTTTCTATCTGACCCTGTGGTTTCTATTAGAATCTATCTGACCCTGTGGTTTCTATTAGAATCTATCTGACCCTGTGGTTTCTATTAGAATCTATCTGACCCTGTTGTTTCTATTAGAATCTATCTGACCCTGTGGTTTCTATTAGAATCTATCTGGCCCTGTGGTTTCTATTAGAATCTATCTGACCCTGTGGTTTCTATCTGACCCAGTGGTTTCTATTAGAATCTATCTGACCCAGTGGTTTCTATTAGAATCTATCTGACCCTGTGGTTTCTATTAGAATCTATCTGACCCTGTGGTTTCTATCTGACCCTGTGGTTTCTATTATAATCTATCTGACCTTTCAACCTTTCGACTCTGACCCCTTCCACCAGGTGGGAAAGGTCTTCTGGACGTGCAGCCCCACTGGGTATCAGCTCTGGCTTGGCCGGAGGGAGAAGCCGTGTCCCTGTGGTGCGGGGAACCCAAAGATGTGTTGCTGGTAGGACGTATGGATGGATCCCTGGGCCTTATAGAGGTCCACGATGCCTGCACCATGCGGCGCACCGAGCTGGAGCACTGCTACCGGAAAGATGGTACGTAGTCTGGAGGGTGGGCTGGCACGGGGCGGCAGGGTAGCCTAGTGGTTAGAGTGGAGGGGCAGCAGGGTAGCCTAGTGGTTAGAGTGGAGGGGCGGCAGGTAGACTAGTGGTTAGAGTGGAGGGGCGGCAGGGTAGCCTAGTGGTTAGAGCGTTGGACTAGTAACCGGAAGGTTGCGAGTTCAAACCCCCGAGCTGACAAGGTAAAAATCTGTCGTTCTGCCCCTGAACAAGGCAGTTAACCCACTGTTCCTAGGCCGTCATTGAAAATAAAAATTTGTTCTTTAACTGACTTGCCTAGTTAAATAAAGGTAAAAAAAAAAAAATAATAATAATGTCCCCAGATTTCACATAACTGTGACGTGTTTGTGTCTCTTGTGTGTCGTTGATCGTATGTTTGTTTTTTCTTACTTCCAGGATTTAATACACTGATCTGAAGTCGTGTTGATTTGTGACTCTCCCGATTTAGACTTCTGACCGTTTTGATATATTTTTTTTGTGTGCACGACGACGGTTCTACGTAGGTGTTCCGTGACCTGAAGTTTGTTGTTTTTCTGTCGTAGTGTCAGTGATCCACATCGCCTGGTACAGTGAGGACAGGCCGTTCGCCGTGGGCTACGCTGACGGCAAGCTGCTGATTGGCACCAAAGAGCCTCTGGAGAAAGGAGCCGTCGTGGTCATCGATGCCCATAAGGTCACCACTATCTCTATATAATAATATTACATTATATTATATTATATTGTTAGTAGTATTATTATTAGTATTATTATTAGTATTATTATTGGTAGTATTATTATTATTAGCAGTAGCAGTATTATTAGTGGTGGTAGCAGTAGTAGTATTATTATTATTAGTAGTAGTAGTAGTAGTAGTATTATTCGTAGTAGTAGTATTACTAGTGGTAGTATTATTAGGAGTATTATTATTAGTAGTGGTAGTATTACTAGTATTATTATTATTAATAGTAGTAGCATTATTGGTAGTATTATTATTATTATTATTAGTGGTAGTATTAGTAGTATTAGTAGTATTTTAGTATTATTATTAGTTGTACTGTTATTAGTATTATTATTGGCGGTAGTAGTATTATTATTATTAGTGGTAGTATTATTATTAGTAGTTGTAGTATTAATCAAATTTATTTTTCAAATCAAATCAAATGTATTTATATAGCCCTTCGTACATCAGCTGATATCTCAAAGTGCTGTACAGAAACCCAGCCTAAAACCCCAAACAGCAAGCAATGCAGGTGTAGAAGTATTATTATTATTATTGGTAGTAGTAGTAGTAGTATTATTATTAGTAGTATTATTATTAGTAGTATTATTATTATTGGTAGTAGTATTATTATTATATGTAGTAGTATTATTATTAGTGGTAGTATTATTAGTAGTAGTAGTAGTACTATTAGTAGTAGTAGTATTTTATTATTATTATCAGTTGTATTATTATTAGTATTATTATTATTATTATTATTGGTGGTAGTAGTATTATTATTATTAGTGGTAGTATTATCATTGGTAGTATTATTATTATTAGTAGTAGTAGTAGTATTAGTATTTTTGGTGGTAGTAGTATTAATATTATTAGTGGTAGTATTATTATTAGTAGTATTATTGTTATTGGTATTATTATTAGTAGTAGTATTATTATTAGTGGTAGCATTGGTATTATTATTATTGCTGGTGGTATTAGTATTGTTATTATTTGTGGTAGTATTATTATTAGTAGTAGTAGTATTATTAATAGTATTGTTATTATTATTATTGGTTATTATTATTATTATTATTATTATTACAAGGTACAAATCCGTCGTTCTACCCCTGAACAGGCAGTTAACCCACTGCTCCTAGTATTATTATTATTAGTAGTAGTAGTATTATCATTAGTAGTATTATTATTATAAGTAGTAGTATTATTAGTGGTAGTATTATTAGTAGTAGTAGTATTATTATTAGTAGTAGTAGTATTTTATTATTATTATTAGTTGTATTATTATTATTGGTGGTAGTAGTAGTAGTATTATTATTATTAGTAGTATTTTATTATTATTATTAGTTGTATTATTGTTAGTATTATTATTATTATTGGTGGTAGTAGTAGTATTATTATGTGTGGTAGTATTATTATTAGTAGTATTATTATTAGTAGTAGTATTTTTGGTGGTTGTAGTATTAATATTATTAGCGGTGGTATTATTATTAGTAGTATTATTGTTATTAGTATTATTAGTAGTAGTAGTATTATTATTAGTATTATTGGTAGTAGCAGTAGTAGTAGTATTATTATTGGTGGTAGTATTAGTATTATTATTATTGGTGGTAGTATTATTATTATTAGTGTTATTATTATTCATGGTGGTATTATTATTAGTAGTAGTAGTATTATTAATAGTATTGTTATTATTATTATTATTGGTGGTAGTATTATTATTAGTAGTAGTAGTATTATTAGTAGTGGTAGTATTATTATTAGTAGTATTATTATTAGCGGTAGTATTATCAGTATTATTGGTATTAGTGGTAGTATTATTATTATTTGTAGTAGTATTATTACTTGCAGTAGTATTATTATTAGTGGTGGTATTATTATTAGTAGTAGTATTACTATTAGTAGTTGTAGTATTTTATTATTATTATCAGTTGTATTATTATTAGTATTATTATTATTATTAGTAGTAGTAGTAGTATTAGTATTTTTGGTGGTAGTAGTATTAATATTATTAGTGGTAGTATTATTATTAGTAATATTATTGTTATTGGTATTATTATTAGTAGTAGTATTATTATTAGTGGTAATATTGGTATTATTATTATTGGTGGTGGTATTAGTATTATTATTATTTGTGGTAGTATTATTATTAGTAGTAGTAGTATTATTAATAGTATTGTTATTATTATTATTGGTTATTATTATTATTATTATTATTACAAGGTACAAATCCGTCGTTCTACCCCTGAACAGGCAGTTAACCCACTGCTCCTAGTATTATTATTAGTAGTATTAGTAGTATTATTATTATAAGTAGTAGTATTATTAGTGTTAGTATTATTAGTAGTAGTAGTAGTATTATTATTATTAGTAGTATTTTATTATTATTATTTGTTGTATTATTATTAGTATTATTATTATTATTGGTGGTAGTAGTATTATTATTATGTGTGGTAGTATTATTATTAGTTGTATTATTATTATTAGTAGTAGTAGTATTATTAGTATTTTTGGTGGTTGTAGTGTTAATATTATTAGCGGTGGTATTATTATTAGTAGTATTATTGTTATTAGTATTATTATTAGTAGTATTATTATTAGTATTATTAGTAGTAGCAGTAGTAGTATTATTATTATTGGTGGTAGTATTAGTATTATTATTATTGGTGGTAGTATTGTTATTATTTGTGTTATTATTATTCATGGTAGTATTATTATTATTAGTAGTGGTATTATTAATAGTATTGTTATTATTATTATTAATATGATTATTATTATTGGTGGTAGTATTATTATTATTTGTAGTAGTATTATTAGTAGCGGTAGTATTGTTATTAGTTGTATTATTATTAGTGGTAGTATTATCAGTATTATTATTTGTATTATTATTAGTGGTAGTATTATTATTTGTTGTAGTATTATTACTTGTAGTAGTATTATTATTATTATTTTGGTGGTAGTTTTATTATTAGTATTAGTGGTAGTATTATTATTAGTATTATTATTATTAGTGGTATTATTATTATTATTGGTAGTAGTAGTATTATTAGTAGTAGTAGTAGTATTAGTAGTAGTATTAGTAGTAGTATTATTAGTAATGGCTGTATTATTATTATTAGTAGTAGTATTAGCAGTAGTAGTCGTATTATTATTAGTGGCAGTATTATTAGTATTATTATTATTATTATTATTAGTAGTAGTAGTAGTAGTATTATTATTAATGGCAGTATTATTAGCAGTAGTAGTAGCAGCAGTAGTAGTATTGTTATTAGCAGTAGTAGTAGTAGTAGTATTAGTAGCAGTATTATTACTATTAGTGGCATTATTATTAGTAGTAGTATTAGTACTAGTAGTATTAGCAGTAGTATTATTATTATTATTACTACTAGTAGTAGTATTATTAGTAGTATTAGTGGTAGTGTTAGTAGTGGTAGTAGTAGTAGCAGTAGTATTAGTAGTAGTATTCTTTTTTATTATTATTAGTAGTAGTAGTAGTGGCAGTAGAAGTAGTAGTGGTATTAGTATTATTAGTATTATTTTTATTATTATTATTAGTAGTAGTGGCAGTAGTAGAAGTAGTATTAGTAGTAGTATTACTAGTATTATTAGTAGTATTAGTAGTAGTAGTAGTAGTAGTATTAGTAGTAGTATTAGTATTATTAGTATTCTTGTTATTATTAGTAGTAGTAGTCGTAGTAATATTTGTATTATTTTTATTATTAGTAGTAGTAGTCGTAGTAATATTTGTATTATTTTTATTATTAGTAGTAGTAGTCGTAGTAATATTTGTATTCGTTTTATTAGTAGTAGTAGTCGTAGTAGTATTAGTAGTAGTAGTAGTATTATTATTCGTATTCTTTTTATTATTAGTAGTAGTAGTCATAGTAATATTTGTATTATTATATGTGTCTGTCCCAGGAGTCCATCACCAGTATAAAGTGGGATCCTACTGGTCAGATGCTGTTGACCTGTGCCAAAGAGGATGTGGTGAAGCTATGGTCCAGCCCTGGGTCAGGGTCAAACCCCGGAGCAGGCTGGAAGTGTCTGCAGAGCCTACCCCACCCTGCCCAGGTCAATGGAGTGGCCTGGTGTGGTCTGACTGGACATGGAGCCAAACCTCTCAACATGCTGGCCACGTACGTATGGTATTCAACTGCACTGTGTTGATATGAATTCACTTTTAGTCATGTATGGAACTGAACTGGACTTTAGTAGATTATAGGGGACTATAGATGTCTTTAATGGACTATAGATGTCTTTAATGGACTATAGATGTCTTTAATGGACTATAGATGTCTTTAGTGGACTATAGATGTCTTTAGTGGACTATAGATGTCTTTAGTGGACTATAGATGTCTTTAGTGGACTATAGATGTCTTTAGTGGACTATAGATGTCTTTAGTGGACTATAGTGGACTATAGATGTCTTTAGTGGACTATAGATGTCTTTAGTGGACTTTTGATGTCTTTAGTGGACTTTATATGTCTTTAATGGACTATAGATGTCTATAGGGGACTATAGTGGACTATAGATGTCTTTAGTGGACTATAGTGGACTATAGATGTCTTTAGTGGACTATAGTGGACTATAGATGTCTTTAGTGGACTATAGATGTCTTTAGTGGACTATAGACTAGGCCAGACCGACTATAGATGTCTATAGTGGACTTTAGTGGACTATAGATGTCTTTAGTGGACTATAGATGTCTTTAGTGGACTATAGATGTCTTTAGTGGACTATAGATGTCTTTAGTGGACTATAGATGTCTTTAGTGGACTATAGTGGACTATAGATGTCTTTAGAGGACTATAGAGGACTATAGAGGACTATAGATGAACTCTGTGGTCAGGTTGATCAGTCTCTGTCTGGATAACTGACATTTAGGCAGGTTTTGACACTCTGCTACTTTCACAAGGATAACCTTCTCATTCCTCCGTTCTAGTCTGGTGCTGCTTGAATGCAAGGACACTCTGTTTTTCCAGAAAAGAGAAATAAAAATAGAATCGAATTGAGTAAAAATCTGTGGACATCTACATTTTTACCACAAGTTCTCACAATGTCCTCACGAGTCTAGTAATACAAACCAACACACACATTTACAAGAGCACTGTGTTATTCCAGGTGTTGCCAAAACGGACTGGTGTTAGTCTGGACCGTACCTCAAGACGCCTCTGCCTTCCCAGAATCCTCTTCTTCTGGCTCCGAGGCCCGGAGGGACAACGAACCCAAAGCCAAACGCAAGGTATGATAAATCAGTAGTAGGTAGAGGTGTCTGCCTAACCACTGCTTCTGGGTCAGATATTGTTTAGCCCTGCTAATGGGGACAAGGTTGGAATTGGGATTAGGCTAGATCTGTTAGAGGGGGGGAACTTCTACCCTCAGTGATTCATCTGTACAAGATCTAATTTTATCGGTTGTATTAGTTTGATTTGGTTTGATTTGATCGGTTGTGTTGGTTTGATTTGATCGGTTGTATTGGTTTGATTTGATCGGTTGTGTTGGCTTGATTTGATTTGATCGTTGTATTGGTTTGATTTGATCGGTTGTGTTGGTTTGATTTGATCGTTGTATTGGCTTGATTTGATCGGTTGTGTTGGTTTGATTTGATCGGTTGTATTGGCTTGATTTGATCGGTTGTGTTGGCTTGATTTGATCGGTTGTATTGGCTTGATTTGATTTGATCGTTGTATTGGTTTGATTTGATTTGATCGTTGTATTGGTTTGATTTGATCGGTTGTATTGGTTTGATTTGATCGGTTGTGTTGGTTTGATTTGATCGGTTGTGTTGGTTTGATTTGATCGGTTGTATTGGTTTGATTTGATCGGTTGTGTTGGTTTGATTTGATCGTTGTGTTGGTTTGATTTGATCGGTTGTATTGGTTTGATTTGATCGGTTGTGTTGGTTTGATTTGATCGGTTGTATTGGTTTGATTTGATCGGTTGTATTGGCTTGATTTGATCGGTTGCGTCAGGTACAGTTTTTCAAAGGGTTCTCTTTTCCTCCCCACCCAATTCTGTGTGTGTGTGTGTGTGTGTCTGTGTGTGTCTTTGTGTGTGTGTGTGTCTGTGTGTGCGTCTGTGTGTGTGTGTGTGTGTGTGTGTGTGTGCGTGCGTCTGTCTGTCTGTCTGTCTGTGTGTGTGTGTGTCCCAGCAGCAGCAGAGTTCCAGCAGGCGTGTGGAGGGGGCGGTGTGTGTGTTCCAGCTGAAGGGTCATATCACCCCGGTGAGGACAGTAGTCTTCAGCCCTGACGGCCTGGCCCTGGTGTCTGGAGGCGTGGGAGGCCTCATGAACATCTGGTCCCTCCGGGTGAGGAGACACACACACACACACACACACACAGAGGAACATTGTTCACCCAGGTGCTAGGAGTTTGTTCCAGAGGTTTAAAGAATAAAGTAACTGTACTTCCTGGATCTTATGAGAAATATGTTTAGACAAATTTAATAGACTGTTGCTCAAACAAGCACTTTTAGCTGTGTGTGGTTACTGTCCTGTTAAACCTGTTGAAAACACTGAATACTTTTTCACTGTCTGTCTGTCTGTCTGTCTGTCTGTCTGTCTGTCTGTCTGCCTGTCTGCCTGCCTGCCTGCCTGCCTGCCTGTCTGCCTGCCTGTCTGTCTGTCTGTCTGTCTGTCTGTCTGTCTGTCTGTCTGCCTGCCTGTCTGTCTGTCTGTCTGGCTGTCTGTGTATATATATATATATAACAGGACGGCTCAGTGCTCCAGACAGTAATAGCCGGGTCAGGAGCCATCCAGAACATAGTCTGGATCCCAGATGTGGGCGTGGCCGTCTGCTCCAACAGGTCAAAGGTGAGGTGGAACATCTTTTGGAACCAGAATCAGTTCACTAGACGGCCACGCATGGTTATGTAGGGTCATGGGTTGAAGGGTCATGGTTGGAGGGTCATGGTTAGAACTGTAGGATACTACAGTATGGACTGACTCAACTCTGAATAGAGGATACTACAGTATGGACTGACTAGAGGATACTACAGTATGGACTGACTAGAGGATACTACAGTATGGACTGACTAGAGGATACTACAGTATGGACTGACTAGAGGACACTACAGTATGGACTGACTAGAGGATACTACAGTATGGACTGACTAGAGGACACTACAGTATGGACTGACTAGAGGATACTACAGTATGGACTGACTAGAGGACACTACAGTATGGACTGACTAGAGGATACTACAGTATGGACTGACTAGAGGATACTACAGTATGAACTGACTCAACTCTGACTAGAGGATACTACAGTATGGACTGACTCAACTCTGACTAGAGGATACTACAGTATGGACTGACTAGAGGATACTACAGTATGGACTGACTAAAGGACACTACAGTATGGACTGACTAGAGGATACTACAGTATGAACTGACTAAAGGACACTACAGTATGGACTGACTAAAGGACACTACAGTATGAACTGACTAGAGGATACTACAGTATGGACTGACTCAACTCTGACTAGAGGATACTACAGTATGGACTGACTCAACTCTGACTAGAGGATACTACAGTATGGACTGACTAGAGGATACTACAGTATGGACTGACTAGAGGATACTACAGTATGGACTGACTAAAGGATACTACAGTATGGACTGACTAGAGGACACTACAGTATGGACTGACTAGAGGACACTACAGTATGGACTGACTAGAGGATACTACAGTATGGACTGACTAGAGGATACTACAGTATGGACTGACTAGAGGATACTACAGTATGGACTGACTAGAGGATACTACAGTATGGACTGACTAGAGGACACTACAGTATGGACTGACTAGAGGATACTACAGTATGGACTGACTCAACTCTGACTAGAGGATACTACAGTATGAACTGACTAGAGGATACTACAGTATGGACTGACTCAACTCTGACTAGAGGATACTACAGTATGGACTGACTAGAGGATACTACAGAATGGACTGACTCAACTCTGACTAGAGGATTCTACAGTATGGACTGACTCAACTCTGACTAGAGGATACTACAGTATGGACTGACTAAAGGACACTACAGTATGGACTGAGTAGAGGATACTACAGTATGGACTGACTAAAGGATACTACAGTATGGACTGACTCAACTCTGACTAGAGGATACTACAGTATGGACTGACTAGAGGACACTACAGTATGGACTGACTAGAGGATACTACAGTATGAACTGACTAGAGGATACTACAGTATGGACTGACTCAACTCTGACTAGAGGATACTACAGTATGGACTGACTCAACTCTGACTAGAGGACACTACAGTATGGACTGACTAGAGGATACTACAGTATGGACTGACTAGAGGACACTACAGTATGGACTGACTAAAGGATACTACAGTATGGACTGACTAGAGGACACTACAGTATGGACTGACTAGAGGATACAACAGTATGGACTGACTAGAGGATACTACAGTATGGACTGACTCAACTCTGACTCGAGGACACTACAGTATGGACTGACTAGAGGATACTACAGTATGGACTGACTAGAGGATACTACAGTATGAACTGACTAGAGGATACTACAGTATGGACTGACTCAACTCTGACTAGAGGATACTACAGTATGGACTGACTAGAGGACACTACAGTATGGACTGACTAGAGGATACTACAGTATGGACTGACTAAAGGATACTACAGTATGGACTGACTCAACTCTGACTAGAGGATACTACAGTATGGACTGACTCAACTCTGACTAGAGGATACTACAGTATGGACTGACTCAACTCTGACTAGAGGATACTACAGTATGGACTGACTAAAGGATACTACAGTATGGACTGACTCAACTCTGACTAGAGGATACTGCAGTATGAACTGACTAGAGGACACTACAGTATGGACTGACTCAACTCTGACTAGAGGATACTACAGTATGGACTGACTAGAGGATACTACAGTATGGACTGACTAGAGGATACTACAGTATGGACTGACTCAACTCTGACTAGAAGATACTACAGTATGGACTGACTAAAGGATACTACAGTATGGACTGACTAGAGGACACTACAGTATGGACTGACTAGAGGATACTACAGTATGGACTGACTAGAGGATACTACAGTATGGACTGACTCAACTCTGACTAGAGGATACTACAGTATGGACTGACTAGAGGATACTACAGTATGGACTGACTAAAGGATACTACAGTATGGACTGACTAGAGGACACTACAGTATGGACTGACTCAACTCTGACTAGAGGACACTACAGTATGGACTGACTCAACTCTGACTAGAGGATACTACAGTATGGACTGACTAGAGGATACTACAGTATGGACTGACTAGAGGACACTACAGTATGGACTGACTCAACTCTGACTAGAGGATACTACAGTATGGACTGACTAAAGGATACTACAGTATGGACTGACTAGAGGACACTACAGTATGGACTGACTCAACTCTGACTAGAGGATACTACAGTATGGACTGACTAAAGGATACTACAGTATGGACTGACTAGAGGATACTACAGTATGGACTGACTAAAGGATACTACAGTATTGACTGACTAGAGGATACTACAGTATGGACTGACTAGAGGACACTACAGTATGGACTGACTAGAGGATACTACAGTATGGACTGACTAGAGGATACTACAGTATGGACTGACTAGAGGATACTACAGTATGGACTGACTCAACTCTGACTAGAGGATACTACAGTATGAACTGACTAGAGGATACTACGGTATGGACTGACTCAACTCTGACTAGAGGATACTACAGTGTGGACTGACTCAACTCTGACTAGAGGATACTACAGTATGGACTGACTCAACTCTGACTAGAGGATACTACAGTATGGACTGACTAGAGGACACTACAGTATGGACTGACTCAACTCTGACTAGAGGATACTACAGTATGGACTGACTCAACTCTGACTAGAGGATACTACAGTATGGACTGACTAAAGGCCACTACAGTATGGACTGACTAGAGGACACTACAGTATGGACTGACTCAACTCTGACTAGAGGATACTACAGTATGGACTGACTCAACTCTGACTAGAGGATACTACAGTATGGACTGACTCAACTCTGACTACAGGATACTACAGTATGGACTGACTAAAGGATACTACAGTATGGACTGACTCAACTCTGACTAGAGGATACTGCAGTATGAACTGAATAGAGGACACTACAGTATGGACTGACTCAACTCTGACTAGAGGATACTACAGTATGGACTGACTAGAGGATACTACAGTATGGACTGGCTAGAGGATACTACAGTATGGACTGACTCAACTCTGACTAGAAGATACTACAGTATGGACTGACTAAAGGATACTACAGTATGGACTGACTAGAGGATACTACAGTATGGACTGACTAGAGGATACTACAGTATGGACTGACTAGAGGATACTACAGTATGGACTGACTAGAGGACACTACAGTATGGACTGACTCAACTCTGACTAGAGGATACTACAGTATGGACTGACTAAAGGATACTACAGTATGGACTGACTAGAGGACACTACAGTATGGACTGACTCAACTCTGACTAGAGGATACTACAGTATGGACTGACTAAAGGATACTACAGTATGGACTGACTAAAGGATACTACAGTATGGACTGACTAGAGGATACTACAGTATGGACTGACTAGAGGATACTACAGTATTGACTGACTAGAGGATACTACAGTATGGACTGACTAGAGGACACTACAGTATGGACTGACTAGAGGATACTACAGTATGGACTGACTAGAGGATACTACAGTATGGACTGACTAGAGGATACTACAGTATGGACTGACTCAACTCTGACTAGAGGATACTACAGTATGAACTGACTAGAGGATACTACAGTATGGACTGACTCAACTCTGACTAGAGGATACTACAGTGTGGACTGACTCAACTCTGACTAGAGGATACTACAGTGTGGACTGACTCAACTCTGACTAGAGGATACTACAGTATGGACTGACTAGAGGACACTACAGTATGGACTGACTAGAGGATACTACAGTATGGACTGACTAGAGGACACTACAGTATGGACTGACTAAAGGATACTACAGTATGGACTGACTAGAGGATACTACAGTATGGACTGACTCAACTCTGACTAGAGGATACTACAGTATGGACTGACTCAACTATGACTAAAGGATACTACAGTATGTACTGACTCAACTCTGACTAGAGGATACTACAGTATGAACTGACTAGAGGATACTACAGTATGGACTGACTCAACTCTGACTAGAGGATACTGCAGTATGGACTGACTAGAGGATACTACAGTATGTACTGACTCAACTCTGACTAGAGGACACTACAGTATGGACTGACTAGAGGATACTACAGTATGGACTGACTCAACTCTGACTAGAGGACACTACAGTATGGACTGACTCAACTCTGACTAGAGGATACTACAGTATGGACTGACTAGAGGATACTACAGTATGAACTGACTAGAGGACACTACAGTATGGACTGACTCAACTCTGACTAGAGGATACTACAGTATGGACTGACTAAAGGATACTACAGTATGGACTGACTAGAGGATACTACAGTATGGACTGACTCAACTCTGACTAGAGGATACTACAGTATGGACTGACTAGAGGATACTACAGTATGGACTGACTAAAGGATACTACAGTATGGACTGACTAGAGGATACTACAGTATGGACTGACTAGAGGATACTACAGTATTGACTGACTAGAGGATACTACAGTATAGACTGACTAGAGGACACTACAGTATGGACTGACTAGAGGATACTACAGTATGGACTGACTAGAGGATACTACAGTATGGACTGACTAGAGGATACTACAGTATGGACTGACTCAACTCTGACTAGAGGATACTACAGTATGAACTGACTAGAGGATACTACAGTATGGACTGACTAGAGGACACTACAGTATGGACTGACTCAACTCTGACTAGAGGATACTACAGTATGGACTGACTAAAGGATACTACAGTATGGACTGACTCAACTCTGACTAGAGGATACTACAGTATGGACTGACTAGAGGATACTACAGTATGGACTGACTAGAGGACACTACAGTATGGACTGACTAGAGGACACTACAGTATGGACTGACTCAACTCTGACTAGAGGATACTACAGTGTGGACTGACTCAACTCTGACTAGAGGATACTACAGTGTGGACTGACTCAACTCTGACTAGAGGATACTACAGTATGGACTGACTAAAGGATACTACAGTATGGACTGACTAGAGGACACTACAGTATGGACTGACTAGAGGATACTACAGTATGGACTGACTAGAGGACACTACAGTATGGACTGACTAAAGGATACTACAGTATGGACTGACTAGAGGATACTACAGTATGGACTGACTCAACTCTGACTAGAGGATACTACAGTATGGACTGACTCAACTATGACTAAAGGATACTACAGTATGTACTGACTCAACTCTGACTAGAGGATACTACAGTATGAACTGACTAGAGGATACTACAGTATGGACTGACTCAACTCTGACTAGAGGATACTGCAGTATGGACTGACTAGAGGATACTACAGTATGTACTGACTCAACTCTGACTAGAGGACACTACAGTATGGACTGACTAGAGGATACTACAGTATGGACTGACTCAACTCTGACTAGAGGACCCTACAGTATGGACTGACTCAACTCTGACTAGAGGATACTACAGTATGAACTGACTAGAGGACACTACAGTATGGACTGACTCAACTCTGACTAGAGGATACTACAGTATGGACTGACTAAAGGATACTACAGTATGGACTGACTAGAGGATACTACAGTATGGACTGACTCAACTCTGACTAGAGGATACTACAGTATGGACTGACTAGAGGATACTACAGTATGGACTGACTAGAGGATACTACAGTATGGACTGACTAGAGGACACTACAGTATGGACTGACTAGAGGATACTACAGTATGGACTGACTAGAGGATACTACAGTATGGACTGACTAGAGGATACTACAGTATGGACTGACTAGAGGATACTACAGTATGGACTGACTAGAGGACACTACAGTATGGACTGACTAGAGGATACTACAGTATGGACTGACTAGAGGATACTACAGTATGGACTGACTCAACTCTGACTAGAGGATACTACAGTATGAACTGACTAGAGGATACTACAGTATGGACTGACTAGAGGACACTACAGTATGGACTGACTAAAGGACACTACAGTATGGACTGACTAGAGGATACTACAGTATGGACTGACTCAACTCTGACTAGAGGATACTACAGTACAGTTTAAATCGGCTTCTTATATGCATTTGACTCTCGGCCGACTTTCATGGTTCTGTTGTTGTCTTTGTCCTCAGGATGTGTTGGTGGTGAACTGCTCGACAGACTTCATGTCCTCTCACCAGGTGCTAGCCACCTGCCGGACGGCGCTGAAGAAACAGGGGGTTGTGGGATTGAACATGGCTCCCTGCATGAGAGCCTTCCTGGAGAGGCTGCCTGTTATGCTGCAGGAGCAGTACTCATACGAGAAGGTACTGTGTGTGTGTGTGTGTGTGTGTGTGTGTGTGTGCCTGTGTGCGTGCGTGTGTTATTTGAAAGTAAATGACAGCCCAGTTTCATTCGATCATAACTGTCTAAAAGCCGACCTACTTCCTTTTTTAATCGTAGTTGTTTATCGTAGTCATTGGTTACGATAACATATGTTATAACACCCACGTCTAAATGTGTACTTCCTGTTTGGTCCTCCAGCCCCACGTAGTGTGTGGAGAACAGCTAGTCCACAGCCCCTACATGCAGTGCCTGGCCTCCCTGGCCGTGGGGTTACACCTGGATCAGCTCCTGTGCTCCCCTCCCGTCCCCCCCCACCTCCGCCTCTGTCCCCTGGAGCCAGCCACCTGTACCTGGTCACCCGGCGAGTGGGCGTGGCTAGACTGCTTCTCCACCACGGTGAAGGCAGCGGAGGCCCTGGCTCGGGGCAACACGTTCCCAGAGGCCTTTGCTGTTCCCGACCTGGAGCCTGTACCCAAGGAGGAGATGGTCCTTCTCATGGTGAGGTTTCTACAGAAGACAATGAACCTCTGTAGCTCTGTCGGAGTGGATCTTTAAAAGTACAACTGAACTGTTGAACCAACTTCTCTGGTTGAAAACGCCTTATATAACATAATATAATATGTAATATATAACATCCATATTAGTCAATACCAAAAATGTCCTAAAAAGTGTAAGTAGGTTTATTTTTGGTCACAAGAGTTTTGTAAATTTGAGTACAAGAGTTGGTCAGGACTTGAAGGGTTGGGTTTTGTTTTCCACAATGCCCACTGTTTTATTTTATTTTATTTTACCTTAATTTAACTAGGCAAGTCAGTTAAGAACAAATTCTTATTTTCAATGACGGCCTGGGAACAGTGGGTTAACTGCCTGTTCAGGGGCAGAACGACAGATTTGTACCTTGTCAGCTCGGGGGTTTGAACTCGCAACCTTCCGGTTACTAGTCCAACGCTCTAACCACTAGGCTACCCTGCCGCCCCGTGTCGCCCCGTGCCGCCCCCTGTGTCCAATAATGCTGGATTAATGAACAGGTGAGGTGATTGCGCTCTGTCCAATCCTAGTGCAGAACAGACAGACCTGCACCCCGCATCACAGCGGATTTACCCCAAGGAAACTCGGCACACGTTTTATTTTAACTTGAGAAATACCAAATACTATAGACAGATATAAAATGCACGACTAAAATCTCCTCTGCAAAAAAAACCCAGTCTAAATTAATGACAGATTTCTTGAGTTATATTTGATTAAATTCTTAGACTATTTTGAGGAAGTGTTACTGTCTTTGTTCCTGTGGCGTCTCATGAGGAAGTGTTACTGTCTTTGTTCCTGTGGCGTCTCATGGGGGGGAAACAGCAGGAACTGACACATACAACAACACCCTCAAGACTGAAATCTCCTTTTTTCTTAATGAGCAACAGAAAAACACATGAGGAATCAGGGGCATTCAATCACTCTTTAAGATGTACCCAACATTTGGACTAGAAGCTGACTTGTCTTTAAGATATAACCAACATTTGGACTAGAAGCTGACTTGTCTTTAAGATGTACCCAACATTTGGACTAGAAGCTGACTTGTCTTTAAGATGTACCCAACATTTGGACTAGAAGCTGACTTGTCTTTAAGATGTAACCAACATTTGGGCTAGAAGCTGACTTGTCTTTAAGATGTACCCAACATTTGGTCTAGAAGCTGACTTGTCTCTAAGATGTACCCAACATTTGGACTAGAAGCTGACTTGTCTTTAAGATGTAACCAACATTTGGGCTAGAAGCTGACTTGTCTTTAAGATATAACCAACATTTGGACTAGAAGCTGACTTGTCTTTAAGATGTACCCAACATTTGGACTAGAAGCTGACTTGTCTTTAAGATATAACCAACATTTGGGATAGAAGCTGACTTGTCTTTAAGATGTACCCAACATTTGGACTAGAAGCTGACTTGTCTCTAAGATATAACCAACATTTGGACTAGAAGCTGACTTGTCTTTAAGATATAATCAACATTTGGGATAGAAGCTGACTTGTCTCTAAGATATAATCAACATTTGGGATAGAAGCTGTCTTGTCTTTAAGATATAATCAACATTTGGGATAGAAGCTGACTTGTCTCTAAGATATAATCAACATTTGGGATAGAAGCTGTCTTGTCTTTAAGATATAACCAACATTTGGGCTAGAAGCTGACTTGTCTCTAAGATATAATCAACATTTGGGATAGAAGCTGTCTTGTCTTTAAGATATAACCAACATTTGGACTAGAAGCTGTCTTGTCTCTAAGATGTACCCAACATTTGGGATAGAGGCTGATATGTGTCTATAAATGAAAACTCTCTCTGTTCAGGACAACAGTACATGTGGTTCTGGTATAGATTAATACTCTCTCTGTTCAGGACAACAGTACATGTGGTTCTGGTATAGATTAATACTCTCTCTGTACAGGACAACAGTACATGTGGTTCTGGTATAGATTAAAACTCTCTCTGTTCAGGACAACAGTACATGTGGTTCTGGTATAGATTAAAACTCTCTCTGTACAGGACAACAGTACATGTGGTTCTGGTATAGATTAATACTCTCTCTGTTCAGGACAACAGTACATGTGGTTCTGGTATAGATTAAAACTCTCTTGTCTGTTCAGGACAACAGTACATGTGGTTCTGATATAGATTAAAACTCTCTCTGTACAGGACAACAGTACATGTGGTTCTGGTATAGATTAAAACTCTCTCTGTACAGGACAACAGTACATGTGGTTCTGGTATAGATTAATACTCTCTCTGTTCAGGACAACAGTACATGTGGTTCTGGTATAGATTAAAACTCTCTCTGTACAGGACAACAGTACATGTGGTTCTGGTATAGATTAAAACTCTCTTGTCTGTTCAGGACAACAGTACATGTGGTTCTGGTATAGATTAAAACTCTCTCTGTTCAGGACAACAGTACATGTGGTTCTGGTATAGATTAAAACTCTCTTGTCTGTTCAGGACAACAGTACATGTGGTTCTGGTATAGATTAAAACTCTCTCTGTTCAGGACAACAGTACATGTGGTTCTGGTATAGATTAAAACTCTCTTCTCTGTTCAGGACAACAGTACATGTGGTTCTGGTATAGATTAAAACTCTCTCTGTTCAGGACAACAGTACATGTGGTTCTGGTATAGATTAAAACTCTCTCTGTACAGGACAACAGTACATGGGGTTCTGGTATAGATTAAAACTCTCTCTGTACAGGACAACAGTACATGTGGTTCTGGTATAGATTAAAACTCTCTCTGTTCAGGACAACAGTACATGTGGTTCTGGTATAGATTAAAACTCTCTCTGTTCAGGACAACAGTACATGTGGTTCTGGTATAGATTAAAACTCTCTCTGTTCAGGACAACAGTACATGTGGTTCTGGTATAGATTAAAACTCTCTCTGTACAGGACAACAGTACATGTGGTTCTGGTATAGATTAAAACTCTCTTGTCTGTACAGGACAACAGTACATGTGGTTCTGGTATAGATTAAAACTCTCTTGTCTGTTCAGGACAACAGTACATGCGGTTCTGGTATAGATTAAAACTCTCTTCTCTGTTCAGGACAACAGTACATGTGGTTCTGGTATAGATTAAAACTCTCTTCTCTGTTCAGGACAACAGTACATGTGGTTCTGGTATAGATTAATACTCTCTCTGTACAGGACAACAGTACATGTGGTTCTGGTATAGATTAAAACTCTCTCTGTTCAGGACAACAGTACATGTGGTTCTGGTATAGATTAATACTCTCTCTGTACAGGACAACAGTACATGTGGTTCTGGTATAGATTAAAACTCTCTTCTCTGTTCAGGACAACAGTACATGGGGTTCTGGTATAGATTAAAACTCTCTCTGTACAGGACAACAGTACATGTGGTTCTGGTATAGATTAAAACTCTCTTCTCTGTTCAGGACAACAGTACATGGGGTTCTGGTATAGATTAAAACTCTCTCTGTACAGGACAACAGTACATGTGGTTCTGGTATAGATTAAAACTCTCTCTGTACAGGACAACAGTACATGTGGTTCTGGTATATATTAAAACTCTCTCTGTACAGGACAACAGTACATGTGGTTCTGGTATAGATTAAAACTCTCTCTGTACAGGACAACAGTACATGTGGTTCTGGTATAGATTAAAACTCTCTGTACAGGACAACAGTACATGTGGTTCTGGTATAGATTAAAACTCTCTTCTCTGTTCAGGACAACAGTACATGTGGTTCTGGTATAGATTAAAACTCTCTTGTCTGTACAGGACAACAGTACATGTGGTTCTGGTATAGATTAAAACTCTCTTCTCTGTTCAGGACAACAGTACATGTGGTTCTGGTATAGATTAAAACTCTCTTGTCTGTACAGGACAACAGTACATGTGGTTCTGGTATAGATTAAAACTCTCTTGTCTGTTCATGACAACAGTACATGTGGTTCTGGTATAGATTAAAACTCTCTTCTCTGTTCAGGACAACAGTACATGTGGTTCTGGTATAGATTAAAACTCTCTCTGTACAGGACAACAGTACATGTGGTTCTGGTATAGATTAAAACTCTCTTGTCTGTTCATGACAACAGTACATGTGGTTCTGGTATAGATTAAAACTCTCTTCTCTGTTCAGGACAACAGTACATGTGGTTCTGGTATAGATTAAAACTCTCTCTGTACAGGACAACAGTACATGTGGTTCTGGTATAGATTAAAACTCTCTTCTCTGTTCAGGACAACAGTACATGTGGTTCTGGTATAGATTAAAACTCTCTCTGTACAGGACAACAGTACATGTGGTTCTGGTATAGATTAAAACTCTCTCTGTACAGGACAACAGTACATGTGGTTCTGGTATAGATTAAAACTCTCTTCTCTGTTCAGGACAACAGTACATGTGGTTCTGGTATAGATTAATACTCTCTCTGTTCAGGACAACAGTACATGTGGTTCTGGTATAGATTAAAACTCTCTTCTCTGTTCAGGACAACAGTACATGTGGTTCTGGTATAGATTAATACTCTCTCTGTTCAGGACAACAGTACATGTGGTTCTGGTATAGATTAAAACTCTCTCTGTACAGGACAACAGTACATGTGGTTCTGGTATAGATTAAAACTCTCTGTACAGGACAACAGTACATGTGGTTCTGGTATAGATTAAAACTCTCTTCTCTGTTCAGGACAACAGTACATGTGGTTCTGGTATAGATTAAAACTCTCTTCTCTGTTCAGGACAACAGTACATGTGGTTCTGGTATAGATTAAAACTCTCTTGTCTGTACAGGACAACAGTACATGTGGTTCTGGTATAGATTAAAACTCTCTTGTCTGTTCATGACAACAGTACATGTGGTTCTGGTATAGATTAAAACTCTCTTCTCTGTTCAGGACAACAGTACATGTGGTTCTGGTATAGATTAAAACTCTCTCTGTACAGGACAACAGTACATGTGGTTCTGGTATAGATTAAAACTCTCTTGTCTGTTCATGACAACAGTACATGTGGTTCTGGTATAGATTAAAACTCTCTTCTCTGTTCAGGACAACAGTACATGTGGTTCTGGTATAGATTAAAACTCTCTCTGTACAGGACAACAGTACATGTGGTTCTGGTATAGATTAAAACTCTCTTCTCTGTTCAGGACAACAGTACATGTGGTTCTGGTATAGATTAAAACTCTCTCTGTACAGGACAACAGTACATGTGGTTCTGGTATAGATTAAAACTCTCTCTGTACAGGACAACAGTACATGTGGTTCTGGTATAGATTAATACTCTCTCTGTTCAGGACAACAGTACATGTGGTTCTGGTATAGATTAAAACTCTCTTGTCTGTTCAGGACAACAGTACATGTGGTTCTGGTATAGATTAAAACTCTCTCTGTACAGGACAACAGTACATGTGGTTCTGATATAGATTAAAACTCTCTCTGTTCAGGACAACAGTACATGTGGTTCTGGTATAGATTAAAACTCTCTCTGTACAGGACAACAGTACATGTGGTGCTGGTATAGATTAAAACTCTCTCTGTTCAGGACAACAGTACATGTGGTTCTGGTATAGATTAAAACTCTCTCTGTTCAGGACAACAGTACATGTGGTTCTGGTATAGATTAAAACTCTCTCTGTACAGGACAACAGTACATGTGGTTCTGGTATAGATTAAAACTCTCTCTGTTCAGGACAACAGTACATGTGGTTCTGGTATAGATTAAAACTCTCTCTGTACAGGACAACAGTACATGTGGTTCTGGTATAGATTAAAACTCTCTCTGTACAGGACAACAGTACATGTGGTTCTGGTATAGATTAAAACTCTCTCTGTTCAGGACAACAGTACATGTGGTTCTGGTATAGATTAAAACTCTCTCTGTACATGTGGTTCTGGTATAGATTAAAACTCTCTCTGTACAGGACAACAGTAAATGTGGTTCTGGTATAGATTAAAACTCTCTCTGTACAGGACAACAGTACATGTGGTTCTGGTATAGATGAAAACTCTCTCTGTTCAGGACAACAGTACATGTGGTTCTGGTATAGATTAAAACTCTCTCTGTTCAGGACAACAGTACATGTGGTTCTGGTATAGATTAAAACTCTCTCTGTACAGGACAACAGTACATGTGGTTCTGGTATAGATTAAAACTCTCTCTGTACAGGACAACAGTACATGTGGTTCTGGTATAGATTACAACTCTCTCTGTACAGGACAACAGTACATGTGGTTCTGGTATAGATTAAAACTCTCTCTGTACAGGACAACAGTACATGTGGTGCTGGTATAGATTAAAACTCTCTCTGTACATGTGGTTCTGGTATAGATTAAAACTCTCTCTGTACAGGACAACAGTACATGGGGTTCTGGTATAGATTACAACTCTCTCTGTACAGGACAACAGTACATGTGGTGCTGGTATAGATTAAAACTCTCTCTGTTCAGGACAACAGTACATGGGGTTCTGGTATAGATTACAACTCTCTCTGTACAGGACAACAGTACATGTGGTTCTGGTATAGATTAAAACTCTCTTGTCTGTTCAGGACAACAGTACATGTGGTTCTGGTATAGATTAAAACTCTCTCTGTACAGGACAACAGTAAATGTGGTTCTGGTATAGATTAAAACTCTCTCTGTACAGGACAACAGTACATGTGGTTCTGGTATAGATTAATACTCTCTCTGTACAGGACAACAGTACATGTGGTTCTGGTATAGATTAAAACTCTCTCTGTACAGGACAACAGTACATGTGGTTCTGGTATAGATTAAAACTCTCTCTGTTCAGGACAACAGTACATGTGGTTCTGGTATAGATTAAAACTCTCTCTGTACAGGACAACAGTACATGTGGTTCTGGTATAGATTAAAACTCTCTCTGTACAGGACAACAGTACATGTGGTTCTGGTATAGATTAAAACTCTCTCTGTACAGGACAACAGTACATGTGGTTCTGGTATAGATTAATACTCTCTCTGTTCAGGACAACAGTACATGTGGTTCTGGTATAGATTAAAACTCTCTCTGTACAGGACAACAGTACATGTGGTTCTGGTATAGATTAAAACTCTCTTGTCTGTTCAGGACAACAGTACATGCGGTTCTGGTATAGATTAATACTCTCTCTGTACAGGACAACAGTACATGTGGTTCTGGTATAGATTAAAACTCTCTCTGTACAGGACAACAGTACATGTGGTTCTGGTATAGATTAAAACTCTCTCTGTTCAGGACAACAGTACATGGGGTTCTGGTATAGATTACAACTCTCTCTGTACAGGACAACAGTACATGTGGTTCTGGTATAGATTAAAACTCTCTCTGTACAGGACAACAGTACATGTGGTTCTGGTATAGATTAAAACTCTCTTGTCTGTTCAGGACAACAGTACATGTGGTTCTGGTATAGATTAAAACTCTCTCTGTACAGGACAACAGTACATGTGGTTCTGGTATAGATTAAAACTCTCTCTGTACAGGACAACAGTACATGTGGTTCTGGTATAGATTAAAACTCTCTTGTCTGTTCAGGACAACAGTACATGTGGTTCTGGTATAGATTAATACTCTCTCTGTACAGGACAACAGTACATGTGGTTCTGGTATAGATTAAAACTCTCTTCTCTGTACAGGACAACAGTACATGTGGTTCTGGTATAGATTAAAACTCTCTCTGTACAGGACAACAGTACATGTGGTTCTGGTATAGATTAAAACTCTCTTGTCTGTTCAGGACAACAGTACATGTGGTTCTGGTATAGATTAAAACTCTCTTGTCTGTACAGGACAACAGTACATGTGGTTCTGGTATAGATTAATACTCTCTCTGTACAGGACAACAGTACATGTGGTTCTGGTATAGATTAAAACTCTCTCTGTACAGGACAACAGTACATGTGGTTCTGGTATAGATTAAAACTCTCTCTGTTCAGGACAACAGTACATGTGGTTCTGGTATAGATTAAAACTCTCTCTGTTCAGGACAACAGTACATGTGGTTCTGGTATAGATTAAAACTCTCTCTGTACAGGACAACAGTACATGTGGTTCTGGTATAGATTAAAACTCTCTCTGTATAGGACAACAGTACATGTGGTTCTGGTATAGATTAAAACTCTCTCTGTACAGGACAACAGAACATGTGGTTCTGGTATAGATTAAAACTCTCTTCTCTGTTCAGGACAACAGTACATGTGGTTCTGGTATAGATTAAAACTCTCTTGTCTGTACAGGACAACAGTACATGTGGTTCTGGTATAGATTAAAACTCTCTTGTCTGTTCATGACAACAGTACATGTGGTTCTGGTATAGATTAAAACTCTCTTCTCTGTTCAGGACAACAGTACATGTGGTTCTGGTATAGATTAAAACTCTCTCTGTACAGGACAACAGTACATGTGGTTCTGGTATAGATTAAAACTCTCTTCTCTGTTCAGGACAACAGTACATGTGGTTCTGGTATAGATTAAAACTCTCTCTATACAGGACAACAGTACATGTGGTTCTGGTATAGATTAAAACTCTCTCTGTTCAGGACAACAGTACATGTGGTTCTGGTATAGATTAAAACTCTCTCTGTTCAGGACAACAGTACATGTGGTTCTGGTATAGATTAAAACTCTCTCTGTTCAGGACAACAGTACACGTGGTTCTGGTATAGATTAAAACTCTCTCTGTACATGTGGTTCTGGTATAGATTAAAACTCTCTCTGTACAGGACAACAGTACATGTGGTTCTGGTATAGATTAAAACTCTCTCTGTTCAGGACAACAGTACATGTGGTTCTGGTATAGATTAAAACTCTCTCTGTTCAGGACAACAGTACATGTGGTTCTGGTATAGATTAAAACTCTCTGTTCAGGACAACAGTACATGTGGTTCTGGTATAGATTAAAACTCTCTCTGTTCAGGACAACAGTACATGTGGTTCTGGTATAGATTAAAACTCTCTGTTCAGGACAACAGTACATGTGGTTCTGGTATAGATTAAAACTCTCTCTGTACAGGACAACAGTACATGTGGTTCTGGTATAGATTAAAACTCTCTCTGTACAGGACAACAGTACACGTGGTTCTGGTATAGATTAAAACTCTCTCTGTACATGTGGTTCTGGTATAGATTAAAACTCTCTCTGTTCAGGACAACAGTACACGTGGTTCTGGTATAGATTAAAACTCTCTCTGTACATGTGGTTCTGGTATAGATTAAAACTCTCTCTGTACATGTGGTTCTGGTATAGATTAAAACTCTCTCTGTACAGGACAACAGTACATGTGGTTCTGGTATAGATTAAAACTCTCTTGTCTGTTCAGGACAACAGTACATGTGGTTCTGGTATAGATTAAAACTCTCTTGTCTGTTCAGGACAACGGTACATGTGGTTCTGGTATAGATTAAAACTCTCTTGTCTGTTCAGGACAACGGTACATGCGGTTCTGGTATAGATTAAAACTCTCTTCTCTGTTCAGGACAACAGTACATGTGGTTCTGGTATAGATTAAAACTCTCTCTGTACAGGACAACAGTACATGTGGTTCTGGTATAGATTAAAACTCTCTCTGTACAGGACAACAGTACATGTGGTTCTGGTATAGATTAAAACTCTCTCTGTTCAGGACAACAGTACATGTGGTTCTGGTATAGATTAAAACTCTCTCTGTACAGGACAACAGTACATGTGGTTCTGGTATAGATTAAAACTCTCTCTGTACAGGACAACAGTACATGTGGTTCTGGTATAGATTAAAACTCTCTCTGTACAGGACAACAGTACATGTGGTTCTGGTATAGATTAAAACTCTCTCTGTACAGGACAACAGTACATGTGGTTCTGGTATAGATTAAAACTCTCTCTGTACAGGACAACAGTACATGTGGTTCTGGTATAGATTAAAACTCTCTCTGTACAGGACAACAGTACATGTGGTTCTGGTATAGATTAAAACTCTCTCTGTACAGGACAACAGTACATGTGGTTCTGGTATAGATTAAAACTCTCTTCTCTGTTCAGGACAACAGTACATGTGGTTCTGGTATAGATTAAAACTCTCTTCTCTGTACAGGACAACAGTACATGTGGTTCTGGTATAGATTAAAACTCTCTTCTCTGTTCAGGACAACAGTACATGTGGTTCTGGTATAGATTAAAACTCTCTTGTCTGTTCAGGACAACAGTACATGTGGTTCTGGTATAGATTAAAACTCTCTTGTCTGTACAGGACAACAGTACATGTGGTTCTGGTATAGATTAAAACTCTCTTGTCTGTTCATGACAACAGTACATGTGGTTCTGGTATAGATTAAAACTCTCTTCTCTGTTCAGGACAACAGTACATGTGGTGCTGGTATAGATTAAAACTCTCTCTGTTCAGGACAACAGTACATGTGGTTCTGGTATAGATTAAAACTCTCTCTGTTCAGGACAACAGTACATGTGGTTCTGGTATAGATTAAAACTCTCTCTGTTCAGGACAACAGTACATGTGGTTCTGGTATATATTAAAACTCTTTCTGTACAGGACAACAGTACATGTGGTTCTGGTATAGATTAAAACTCTCTCTGTTCAGGACAACAGTACATGTGGTTCTGGTATAGATTAAAACTCTCTCTGTTCAGGACAACAGTACATGTGGTTCTGGTATAGATTAAAACTCTCTCTGTTCAGGACAACAGTACATGTGGTTCTGGTATAGATTAAAACTCTCTCTGTACAGGACAACAGTACATGTGGTTCTGGTATAGATTAAAACTCTCTCTGTTCAGGACAACAGTACATGTGGTTCTGGTATAGATTAAAACTCTCTCTGTACAGGACAACAGTACATGTGGTTCTGGTATAGATTAAAACTCTCTCTGTTCAGGACAACAGTACATGTGGTTCTGGTATAGATTAAAACTCTCTCTGTACAGGACAACAGTACATGTGGTTCTGGTATAGATTAAAACTCTCTCTGTTCAGGACAACAGTACATGTGGTTCTGGTATAGATTAAAACTCTCTTCTCTGTTCAGGACAACAGTACATGTGGTTCTGGTATAGATTAATACTCTCTCTGTACAGGACAACAGTACATGTGGTTCTGGTATAGATTAAAACTCTCTCTGTTCAGGACAACAGTACATGTGGTTCTGGTATAGATTAAAACTCTCTTCTCTGTACAGGACAACAGTACATGTGGTTCTGGTATAGATTAAAACTCTCTCTGTTCAGGACAACAGTACATGTGGTTCTGGTATAGATTAAAACTCTCTCTGTTCAGGACAACAGTACATGTGGTTCTGGTATAGATTAAAACTCTCTCTGTACAGGACAACAGTACATGTGGTTCTGGTATAGATTAAAACTCTCTGTTCAGGACAACAGTACATGTGGTTCTGGTATAGATTAAAACTCTCTCTGTACAGGACAACAGTACATGTGGTTCTGGTATAGATTAAAACTCTCTCTGTACAGGACAACAGTACATGTGGTTCTGGTATAGATTAAAACTCTCTTCTCTGTTCAGGACAACAGTACATGTGGTTCTGGTATAGATTAAAACTCTCTTCTCTGTACAGGACAACAGTACATGTGGTTCTGGTATAGATTAAAACTCTCTCTGTTCAGGACAACAGTACATGTGGTTCTGGTATAGATTAAAACTCTCTCTGTTCAGGACAACAGTACATGTGGTTCTGGTATAGATTAAAACTCTCTCTGTTCAGGACAACAGTACATGTGGTTCTGGTATAGATTAAAACTCTCTCTGTACAGGACAACAGTACATGTGGTTCTGGTATAGATTAAAACTCTCTCTGTATAGGACAACAGTACATGTGGTTCTGGTATAGATTAAAACTCTCTCTGTTCAGGACAACAGTACATGTGGTTCTGGTATAGATTAAAACTCTCTTGTCTGTACAGGACAACAGTACATGTGGTTCTGGTATAGATTAAAACTCTCTTGTCTGTTCAGGACAACAGTACATGTGGTTCTGGTATAGATTAAAACTCTCTCTGTTCAGGACAACAGTACATGTGGTGCTGGTATAGATTAAAACTCTCTCTGTTCAGGACAACAGTACATGTGGTTCTGGTATAGATTAATACTCTCTCTGTTCAGGACAACAGTACATGTGGTTCTGGTATAGATTAAAACTCTCTCTGTACAGGACAACAGTACATGTGGTTCTGGTATAGATTAAAACTCTCTCTGTACAGGACAACAGTACATGTGGTTCTGGTATAGATTAAAACTCTCTTCTCTGTTCAGGACAACAGTACATGTGGTTCTGGTATAG